>NW_025813831.1:0-115529 GCF_021917145.1 Hypomesus transpacificus | reverse complement strand
TACGTGTTTTTCCTCATCTAAGTCTTAGATTTGAGTTCCTTTTCAAAGGGTTTTACATTTGCAATTCCAAACATTTCAGACAGAGACTGTAGATGGCTGTCTGTTGAAGCCTCAACATTACAAATTGTTCTGTGGGAAAAGGCCAGAATCCAGGATGTCAGTTGGGTCGAGTGTGACTGAGGAGGTCAGGTTGTCATGGCTGCTGGTCTGTCTCTACAGGTCGGCCCGGTGACTAACCTTTCCCGCTGTGAGACAGTGCTAATCCAGATGACATTTGACAAGGGAGCCAGAAGGTCTGTGTGTGTGTGTGTGTGTGTGTGTGTGTGTGTGTGTGTGTGTGTGTGTGTGTGTGTGTGTGTGTATGTGTGTGCGTGGGTGTGTGCGTGTGTGTGTGTGCATGCGTGGCATGGAGCAAGAAGGTCACACATACGGAGAGTGTTCTTCCGGAACGTGCCAGTCAGAGTGGAGCGAAGTGATTTGTTGAAAGGGGCTGGAGAAGAACAGGTAAATGTTAGTGATCACACAAAATCTGCCCCGATGATGATGCTCTGGGTCTGTCACAGGGGGGCGTGGCTGCAATGCTCTGACCTTTTGGTGTGAGCACTTCTCTGTGGAAAGATGAACATGTTCACTTTCTCACCTTTCCACTTTTATCCTTTGAATGAAATGTATTTGTGTGTGTGGGTGTGTTTGCATGTGTGTATCTGCATGTGTTTAGTTTGCTACTTTGCCATAGTTATTACTATATTACCATAGTAATAACTGTATATCCGCGTATATAATGTTCCAGATCTCATCACTGAACATGCCCCAGGGGGAAACAAACACACACTCACTCACACACACACACACTCACAGACAGCCTTGTCTGACACTATGTCAGCAGATAAGATGGATGACTGTCTCAGCTTTCTGGGAAAGTTTACCTTAGCCAGAGGGGCCTGTCTCCTTCCAAACACCTCCCACACCATCCATCGGCTCCCTCACTAATGAACTCATAGGGGACAGGCAAACAGCAGGTGCTGCACAAGGGGATGTGAAACTGAGCAGTAATTATACCGATGATCAATGTGTTGATGAATTTTAAAAACACTGTCCTCAGTAATGTGTATGTGTGTGTGTGTATGTGTGTGTATGTGTGTGTGTGTGATGTGTGTGACAAGTGTAGACCAGAGGACTTGAATGTAGAGGCAATTGAACGATAGATTAGTCCGTACCTATTTATTTTCTGAGGAGAAAGAGAGACACTCAAAGAGGAGTGCTGAGGGTAAGAGGCTGAGGGGGGTTTGAGGTGAGGTCCAATCAAGACGAAGAGGAGGCAGAGCGGAGGTGGATGGAGGTACAAGGAGGAGAAGGTGAAGGAGGGATCCGGGTTGAGGAGGAGTAGAGGAGGGATGAGAACAGACTGGGCGTCTGCCAGCAGGCTCCTGTGAGCCACATGCTCCTCTCCCTCGGTGTGCTTTCAACAGTTATCTACTGCTGTTCACCCCGGGACACTGTAAACATGCATTTCATTACACAAGCCATACCCTTCCTGCACAGACGCTGTGAGATCCAGTTCAGAGGAGAAGAGAGCGAAGGAGAGGTGAGGAGAAAAGAGGAAAGGCAAGAGACAGGAGGGTTGTCACTAGGAATGTGAGGTCTCCCCTTCACTTTCTCGTAATCACAACTTTTGACCCAATATCTAAGGGACATCAAGGTTGTTTGAGTGTGTCTCCCCTACAGCTAGCTGTCCTTCAAGAACTATGCCCAAGGTATGCCTGATGCCAAAAGCTCTTGCAGGAAAAGAAAAGAAAGTCCCATGACATGAAAACTTCACTTTAGGAGGTTATTTAACATTATTATGAGTTCCCCTAGCCTGCCTTTGGTCCCCAGTGGCTAGAAATTTTGACAGGTGTAAACCAAGCCCTGGGTATTTTTCTCTGCCTTTGAGAAAATCAAAGCTCAAACGCTCAGTTTTGAAAATCCTCTCCTTGTGACGTCACAAGGAGGAAGGTTACCTCCCCTTTCTCTACTTTGCCCGCGCAGAGAATTTGGCATACCGATGAAAAAATTAGTTAAGACCGTGCTAGCACGACATTGGTTTTTACTACTTACTTTTGCTGTCAGTTTAACGCGTTATTAACGGCGTTAACGCAAACCCAAATTAACGGCGTCAATTTTTTTATCGCGCGATTAACGCTCTTTTTGGCCTAGCAAACTTTGTAGTTTTTTTTCACATGCTGTTGCAACAACTACCGAAGTTAGAAAAACTACAACACCACACCGGATCTAGCTAGACCGGAAACAAAACAACAGGCACGCCACACACTTGTTTGGCTTGCGATCCGGCTAAAGCGTAGTAGCAGAGCCCGTTTAGGATATGAGACATTCTCTGGTAGTAGGTTAACTTTACGTTCTGAGTGGATGGCGAGCGCGAGACGCCGAAATGGATGCCAATAAGATTCTGAATGGAAAGTTTACTTTTAAAAAGTTGCCAAATGGTTCCATTGACAAGACCAAAGTGATCTGTGTGTTTTGTCGTTGTAAAATGAGCTATCATTGCAGCACGTCCAGTCTGAAATACCACTTGATGGCCAAGCACACAGATGATGCAAATTCTCCGCCCCCTCGTCAAAGCCAGGCGATTGCAATGTTGTTTTCAATAACAAAAAATATTTGCACGAAGCAATCCGAACCACTTTTCCATGTTGATAAGAGCATTAAAATTTGAAAAAAGAATGGGACAAAAAGAAATCAAGGGACATTTAGAATAGATAGAAATAGAAATGTGCGATTAATTGTGATTAATCGCGAGTTAACTATGACATTAATGCGATTAATCGCGATTAAATATTTTAATCGTTTGACAGCGCTAGTTTTTACACGAGACTTCATGGCTTGCAAACGACCGAAGCATGGCAGTTAGCCCCGCCTCTTTCTTCATCATATCATGTAAAGCTACAGACACCGAAACAGCTCGTTCTGAGGAAAGCTCATTGTGGGACTGCTCGTAGTGGCTGTAATTCTGCACAGGTCTGAATTTCGGGAAATAGATTTCAGATACAGTATTAGGGGACAACTAAGGCCTATATAAAAGCATCAAAAAACAGCATGTCATGGGATCTTTAATGATACCAACCCATCAATTTGGATCCACCGTAGAGAACACCCCTCTAACAAAGAACCAGAGAGGTCCAGCAATGAATTTAGACCTACACATACAGAAATACAGAGATGACCAGCAATTATCAAAGCCCAATCCATACACATGAAGTAATGCCCAGTAATTATATCAGCCCTTCAAACGCAGAGAGCTCCAGTGATTATACCAGGTCTTCTAGTCTAAATGCTAACTGTTCATTAGTAATAGCATCCTGTCATATACACTGTACAGGAGAGATGAATGTAGGCGTCTCCTTGACAACAAGATGAGAAAATCACAGTAATTAATGGAACAGCACAGGAAAATACTGCCTTTGTCAAAACAACTATTTTAGGAGTGCTCCTGGCTCCATTTTTTGTTCCTTCTCTCTCTCCCTCTTATTCTTTATCTCTCTCTCTCTCATCCCAGCTACAGTAGACATGAAGACCTCTATGACATATCTTACGTATGTTTTTTCTTTAATTCTAAAAACTTGATTACTTTTCAACACCTTGAAAGAAGTCTTCCAGCATCGTGGTCAGGTGTGTCGTCGAGGGGATGCAAACACATGCAGAGTATACCTACTTCTGGACTGGGATCTGCACACACAGAATATTTGATCTTGTTCAATTCTAGACAACCTTTAAAACTAGGACTCACCGAGAAGACCACAACACCATCTGCAGACATATATGGGGGCAAGCATATGTAGATTTACTTACATTTCATTACGAGGTTCAGATCTGACTTCCATATTAGAACTGTCACTGCTGGTTAACCTCAAAACCTCTACCTCCTAGTCCTTGTTGCCCTGGATACAGTGTTACGGGGTGTGTGGCTGATAGAAGGGAGAGAAAAAACAGAAGAACTACCTATGTTTTACACTGTGTGTGTGTTTGTGTGTGTGTGTGTGTGTTTTTGTGTGTTTGTATCATAACCCACAGCCACAATCCGATCACCACACATGCACCTTAGGGACGAATACATGAATGGATAATGACACACTTTCATTACTGAAAATACACACACACATACACACATCCACACGATGAGTTTACAGAGTAATGAAACTAAATAATAATTAAAAATAAAAATCTCATTATGCTCTGCGGCACCTGAACCAGCGATCTGTCTTATTAATTGATAGTCTCTCCACCGTAAAGTGTGTTTGGCTTGATCTCCGAGGGGATCTTGCTCATAATGAGCCTCACATTGCATTGTTGATTACAAATCAAGGTCACACACACATAAACACACATATATACATTAATTGACGATAAACACACACCAGCCTTGGTTATTCAAATGTAATCACAGTCCATTGAAATCATAATGAATGTTACGGTTTGAATGTAGATAAACTTCAAGAAAGCCCTTCCAATAGACTGAGCAAACAAGGACGCTATTTCAAAACAGAATACAATAGAACAGAATAGAACTTCCAAAATAAGTGGTTCAGCTCAGGCTCAGCTCCAGAACGAATCAGATGAGCGGACAGCATTAGGTTTCCACAAGGGGGTTTTTTGTATATAATTCTCTTAGTTAAAATAATGGGGGGGGGACACCATTTCCTTTAGGGGGGCATTGCTCATCTTTGGCCCCTTGGAGCCAACCTTGGTGCGGCTTGTTCTTCCCTTCATCAATCTGATTCAGATGAGTCAGCACAGTTTACGCAGCAGTTGGGAGTCATATCCACTCCCCACAGAGGCTGAGTTCATTGAAACACACACACACACTCAGGTAGACTGTTGGACATTAAACTTGAATAGGGTCTGATGTCCATCTGAAATGAGATAGCAACACTCACTCTGCTCAGTGTAAACCTGACGATGCTTGTCTTTCTCTGCACTGGCAACATGTGGAGAATACCTATTCACTTCAAATCAGCAAAATACCTGCGAAATTACATCCCCATAAAGCTTGCTGGCATTCGTCCAAGTCTATTTTCTGTAAATGCCAACCAAGCGTGACATTTCCTTGTTTCCTCTCCATCAGTTTATCCAGATTGTGCCGACGCAACGTGTGGTGAGATAAAGAGATTCTGGCCCCCACACCCCCTTCCCCCTCCTCTCCGCCCCCCCACCCCCACCCCTCCGACCCCCACCTGTACTCTTCATCGTTGGCCAGTCTCAGCACTTTGTCACAATGCTTACACAGACACAAAACATCCCTGGCCCAATCCCCTCAACCTGCCTATATTAGTCTGAGACGCTGACAAGCTCTCTTTCTCTCTTTTTCAATCCTGATCTCTCGCTTCTACTCTCTCTCCTCTTCCTCCCCTCATCCCCTATTTCTTTCCGGGGCCAGGTTGTATCTGATAAACTGCCAAACAATCCCAGCGATTCCACCGAGTCCTTTAAGCGGCTTGTTTGATAAGACCTGTGGATCAATAGGCAGGTGGAAGAGAGGAGAGAGAAATGGAGAGATAGAGACCAGGGAGGTGGAGACGAAGAGGGAGAGAAAATAAACAGTTGAGCTGAAACTCCTGCTCTGTGCACTCAGGAATGCCTCTTCTATCTCTTTCTCTGTCTCCATTCCTCCTTTCTCTCTTTAGTCTATTTCCCTCTCGTCTCTCTCCATCCCTATCCTCTCTCCATCGCTCTCCCTCCATTTCTCGGAGGTAAAGGCTAGACTGGTCCAGTCTCTCCTAGAGGGCACGCACACACCACTAACATTCATGGTCCTCCGATATTTGGTTTAAAAGCCATGCTTGTGAGAACATAAAGGTCAGACCATGTTCCTGAGAACTCCTCTCCTCCTTCTCTTTTCCATTTTGTCCTCCTTCCTCCACACACTAACACCAAGCACACACTCCATAAAACAGTCATTTGTGACCCCCCCATCCCCTGTCAGAGACCTGCATATATATCACCAGGCTGTATACACTGGCTTTACAGGGACCAGGAGAGAGGAGGTGTTGGGTATGAAGGTTATTGTTTTTTGTTGTAGATTTGTTCCTGTTAGTATCAGGGTACAGGCAGTATACACACACACACACACACCAACATACAACACACACAACCATACACACACTCCCCCCTCCAGACCTCCATCCCACCAGACAAACCTTAAACCTCTATCATAGCCTTTTATTGTTACACACACAAACACACACACATGCACACACAGACACACACATGCACTCAACCACACACCTCCATCTGTGTGGATCCAATCTTATGACGTTCCTCTCCAGTGTGTCTGACTTGGCCTTCTCGGCACGCAGAGATCTGCCTAACCAGCCGCGCTGCTGCCTGCAAATCGACTGCATTATGAGCCTCTGTGAGGCGTCACTAGACAGAGCCCTGGCTGTTTACCCCAACACGCCTGGCAAACCACCACTGGCGCCCGGGGAAGGACGGGTAGGAGAGGGAGTATGGAGAAAGAATGGGTTGGTGCAGGAAATTGAATTCAGTTTCGTATTTGGATTCAGAATGTGATGTGTTGTTGTGATGTTCGAACACAGAATATAACTATGAAACCTAGAGCTACATAATTAAATGTACCGTTTTTTATTTATTTAAAAGTTACCTTTGTTGGATGCATTCACTTTCATTGTGTATGGTCAAGGTCGCCATCTAGAGATCGAAAGGGAAACTACACCAAACTGTTGTACTATTACAGTATATAATTTAAATGTGTCCCAATAAAATACAGCTGGCGACATATATTTTTATTTAGGTTTTGAAAATTCAGTTTTAATTCGTTACAGCAGTTTTTACAGTTGTTACTTGCTTGCCATGACAATCATCCCCACCGCTAGGTGGAATCTATCAAGGGGGCGTAGTTTTAATGCCCTTCTTTACGTTGTTTTGTCTATAAGCGTGTGCATCAGCTAAACACATACATTCATCTAGCATAGCTTTTTCAAAGTCTCCACTACTTGTTATACTTGTAGTTTCAGGTATGTAGCTATATAGTTATAACGACAATATAGATATAAAAAACAATATACATATTTGTATCGGTGAATGCACCATACTTGTGTGACGGCTCTTTTCGGATAAAATCCGAGCGCTGTGGTAGCTAGCAAATGCTAGATAGCTAGCTAACGTTAGCTGGTTGGTACAGTATTCTTCTTCTTTCTGTTATGTATGTCCCACAAACTGTGTGATGCTACGGGTGCGCTAGGCAGCTAAATGTTAATTTATCTAGCCTTTAATAATAAAGGATTAGCCTATAACAGGAAATGTGATCAAAAGTGTGTCAGCTAGACAGCGTGCTTGTTTTTTTTTACTTACACAGTGTAAGTACATCAATCTGTTCTATTTGTTGTCTGCCAGGAAAATACATTTAAAATCGAAAACTTGATACCCGCACAACCATGTCACTCTACGACGACTTGGGCGTCGCGAGTGACGCCAAGACCGAGGGCTGGTCTAAGAACTTCAAACTGCTCCAGTCGCAGCTGAAGGTGAAGAAGGCTGCTCTGACTCAGGCGAAGGTAAAGACACCTGCAACACCAGTGATTGTGACTTGTTCTCTGAACGAACGAAATGCCCTCAATAGGTTAACAAAGTTGCAGGTGGAACAACGATGACGGCTGTGTTTGGTGTATATGTGTGTCTCATCAGACCCAGCGGATGAAGCAGACTACAGTCCTTGCTCCCGTCATCGACCTGAAGAGGGGCGGATCTAGTGAAGACAGACAGATCCTAGACACATCCCCACACATTGCTGCAGGGCTTAAGGTAAAACGTTGTTTCTTGCATAATTGTGTATAACTTGAGAGAGAGAGTGGTGTAAGGGAGCCTGTGTCACACCTGGTTTCTCTAGTTGTAAGTGTACTCTCTGTCTTTGTGTGTGTGTGTGTGTGTGTCAGGAAGCGGTGCCTTCAGGCTTCTCCTCAGGGGACGTCCTGATCCCTCTGGCTGATGAGTACGACCCCATGTTCCCCAACGACTACGAGAAGGTGGTGAAGAGACACCGCGAGGAACGGCAGAAGCAGAGGGAGCACGAGCGGCTGAAGGAGATCGAGGAGAGGGAAAAGTACGGGCCTGGATTCTTGACACACTCATCTCCCGTCAACAAGCCGATACCCACTCAGTCTGACTAGATCCCACATTGAAATCAACCAATGTCAATTTGCATGTCAGCCAGCCCATGTCTGGTCTGGTATATAGTGACGGATGGTCTCGTGTCTGCTGTGTTTTGCCTATGTTTTGCCTATGTTTTGCCTATGTTTTACCTGTGGTGTGTCCCTCTCCAGGAAGAGGAAGGACCGTCACGAGGGCAGCGTCCCCAGCGGGTTCTCCCGCTTCCCCGCGGCGGAGGGAGAATCGGACGAAGAGGAGGACTACGAGAAGGAGAGGAGGAAAAGAGGTGAGGGCAGAGGGTTTACCCAGCCGTACCCTTTAACTCAGGCATGCACACCCTCACTTTACATGCTAGTATGGAGATTAAGCAATGTTGTGAGTTATAAGACTGTGTACTATCATCCACTCTCTACTCCTCCTCCATCAGCTCTGGGTGGAGCTGCCATCGCCCCGCCCTCCTCCCTTGTGGACAGAGACGGTGAGTGTGGGCCTGATGTCTGTCTATTCTGGGAGTTTTGTGTCAGGGGGGCCGAGAGAACAGTTAGTGTGTACTGTGTATAATGTGAGTATGAGGGACAGCGTGTAGTGAGTATCATCATCCACTAGGTATCAGTGTATTACAACAACTTCCTAACAGAACCCCCCCCCCCCTCTCTGTTTTCTCAGTCGCTTTCTCTTCGTCATTCCCCTATGAAGAGGAGGGGCGACCCCCCCGGGGTTCCAAGGCAGCCATCCCACCCCCCATGTACGAAGACTCAGAGCGGCCCCGCTCCCCTCCCGGCCCTACCAACACATTCCTGGCCAACATGGGGTGAGTATCACAAAACGTCCATTTAGACTTACCATTCTACCAATGCTACATTCAGACCTACCATTATCCCGATGCTACACTGCACCACAAGGTGTTCATGGTCACGCTAATACACAGCTGTGAGACACTGAGCCTTGATGTAGAGTGATAACTGGTGTGCATTATGACTGCAAGGCACATGCTGACTCGGTACAGGGAGATCATGTAATGCTCGTGTGTGTCCACCAGAGGGACGGTGGCCCATAAGATCATGCAGAAGTATGGCTTCAGAGAGGGCCAGGGCCTGGGCAAGCATGAGCAGGGCCTGAGCACGGCCCTGTCAGTGGAGAAGACCAGCAAGAGGGGCGGCAAGATCATCATAGGAGACGCTGCAGAGAAACGTACCTCTCTCCCTCCTTCCATCGCTTCCTTTTACTCTCCTCCTGTGTCTCAGTCCTTCCATCTCTCTGTTTCCTCCTCTCTCTCTCTCTTCTCACTCAACCATCTCCCTTCTCACTCTCCATCTCCTTTTTCAGTCTTGGCAGGGTTCTGTTTACTGGCTTTTATCTGTTTCCTGTCATATTCTGTCACTATGACACTGTCCTAACCGGGTCCCCTGGGGCTTCCTGTGAGCAGCTCTCGCTGATGTGTTTGTGATGGCCGTGGAGACCAGGCCGTCAGTACACAGCCTCGGTTTCTAGTTCCACAGTTTGTCTTTGTCGGCCTCACTGAAGGTTCTGTTTTGATTTGCACTTCTCATCCATGCGTGATTCTATTGATTTCAACATCTGTGTGTTGTTTTGTGTTGTCTTGCGTGTGTGTCTGTGTCCAAGCAGCAGGATCCAGTCAGCCTGCAGCAGCTGAGCCTTCAGCCCAGGGCTCGGGGCCTCCAGGTTGGGCTCCACGCATCACATCCTGTTTCCCACACGCATCATATCCTGCCATTCTCTGTCCAGTCTCTTGTGTGTGTTCTGTATGTCTGCCATGCAGAGTGGCCACTAGCCAGTAATGCTCATCTAGGCTAGCACTAAATGGCACATCCTGTTCATCTCAATTGGGGTCAAGTCATATGGAACTAGAAACCAAATTGATTAAGGGCCTTATGGTTCATAGTGTAGCTTTCCTATGTTTCTACCTCAAGTTACAACTGTCAACCCGTGAACATTTTACACAGGCTTTTAAGAACACAACCTTCTCAGTAAAGTTCTACTCATGTTCTACTTGCTGGACAGGAACAATGCCCTTCCGCAGGCGTAATCCATCTTGTCTTCTTTTTCCCCCAATCAGCTGACTCCTCCAAGAAGTCAGATGCCAACCCCCTCACTGAGATCCTCAAGTGTCCCACCAAAGTCGTGCTGCTGCGGGTTGGTTTGCCAGCATGAGAGAGTGCTGGATCTGAATGAGTGTGTGTGAGCGTGTCACATGTAGTCTAAGCAGAGTGTGTGTTTCAGAACATGGTGGGCAGAGGCGAGGTGGATGAGGACCTGGAAGGCGAGACCAAAGAGGAGTGTGAGAAATACGGCAAAGTCACCAAGTGTGTCATATTTGAGGTGAGGGGAGCTCCTCTGCTGAGCCCACACACACGCCGTAGCTGTTAGCTGGGATCACGGCTCTCCACGACACGTACGCTGTGTCTGCTGGTTTTGGCAGGCCTCCAGAGTTTGTTGCCAAGGTTGCAGCCAGACTGGAAAATCCCCCCCCCGGTGGCACTGCCTCCACATGCTAATGCCCCATCATTAGACTGCTATGGAAACGTGGGAGAAAGAAAAACATTCTCCTAGTTAATCCGTTTAACGCAGGATGTTAAGTCTCTGAATAATTTGTTTTACTGCCCACTTGGACAAAAATAAGTATTAGTTTGCCATGTTCTTTCCTCAAATAACACGGTGGCATTTAATTCACATGCAGGGTTACAGTGGACTGGTGTTCTCCACAAGTTTAGATGACTGACTGTGATCCTTAGTCAAAGCCTGCTGCTATTGCATAATGACTTCCAGATATATTATTGGTGTTGTATGTTGCTTGTTCAGTGTTCACGCTTGTTTTAATTCAACCGTATTGTTGCTTCCAGATTGCACTTGTGACCGACGACGAAGCGGTGAGGATATTCCTGGAGTTTGAGAGGGTGGAGTCAGCCATCAAAGGTTAGCAGCTGCCCTGTTGTCTGGGCCTGTCCGTCTGTGTGTGCGTGTGCAAGCACTATCATCAGAATCAGAAGGGATTTTATTCGCCATGAATGTTTGCACAGACAAGGAATTTACTTTGGCTGGAAGGTGCATACATGAAACATATAGGAATCTTGAAACTTTAATATATGATCTAACTATACAAAAGGAGCAAAGTCTAGCTAATACTAAGGGGATTTAAAATAAAAAAAATAAAATATAAGTAGCCATAATTTACAATCTAACCTAAAAATACAGATAGTGCAAAGAGAAGGATACTATAGTGCAAATTGCAATGTGCAGGGTGTCATTGTGCAGATTGTGATTTAAAAGTCAGTGAGAGTCCTTGGCCTTGTTAAAGTGGCCAACAGCGGATGGGAAGAAACTGTTCTTGTGGCGTGAGGTTTTGGTCTTGATGGACCGCAGCCTTCTGCCGGAGGGGAGTAGCTGGAACAGGGAGTGTCCAGGGTGGGAGGGGTCGGCCACAATCTTCCTCGCTCGCCCCAGGGACCTCGAGGTGTGCAGATCCTCGAGGGAAGGCAGATTGCAGCCGATCACCTTCTCAGCAGTGCGGATGATACGCTGCAGTCTGCTCTTCTTCTTGGCAGTGGCAGCAGCGTACCAGACGGTGATAGAATAAGTGAGGATGGACTCCATGATGGCTGTGTAGAAGTGCACCATCATTGTCTTTGGCAGGTTGAATTTCTTCAGCTGCCGTAGGAAGTACATCCTCTGTTGTGCTTTCTTGGTGAGGGAGCTGATGTTCAGTTCCCACTTGAGGTCCTGGGAGAGGATGGTGCCCAGGAAGCGGAAGGACTTCACAGTGTTGACTGGGGAGTCACTCAGGATGATGGGGGTGAGTGGGGCTGTGTTCTTCCTGAAGTTCACAACCATCTCCACGGTCTTAAGAGCATTGAGCTCTAAGTTGTTCTGGCTACACCAGGTCACCAGGTTGTCAGCTTCCCACCTGTAGTCAGACTCGTCCCCGTCAGAGATGAGCCCAATGAGGGTGGTGGTGTAAAAATTCAAGGCTGGCTCGAGGTGCAGCTGTTGGTGTACAGGGAGAAGAGCGGAGGAGAAAGGACGCAGCCCTGAGGAGATCCGGTGCTGATGGACCGGGAGTCAGACTTGTGTTCCCAGCTTAACACACTGCTTCCTGTCAGACAGGAAGTCTGTGATCCACCTGCAGGTGGAATCAGGCACGTTCAGCTGGGAGAGCTTGTCCTGGAGCAGGGTGGGGATGATGTTATTAAAGGCAGAGCTGAAGTCCACAAACAGGATCCTGGCATAGGATGTTGGGGAGTCCAGGTGCTGTAGAGTGAAGTGGAGGGCCATGTTAACGGCATCATCTACATTGGCTCTGTAGGCAAACTGCAGTGGGTCCAGGAAGGGGTCTGTGATGGATTTGAGGTGTGCCAGCACAAGGTGCTCAAAAGACTTCATTACCACAGAGGTCAGGATGGATGGGAAGGGGTAGTTCAGGACTGTCCAATTGTCTTTCAAATCTGCAGTAGAACTTGTTCAGGCCGTTGGCCAGGCGGGAGTCGTTGGTGGAGTGGGGGGGCTCTGGGCTTGTAGTTGGTGATCTGCCTGAGCCCTCTCTAGACAAAGCAGAGTCGTTAGCAGAGAACTGACGCTGTCATTTAGCCTCTCTCACCGCCTTGCTAACCTGTTCTTCTAACTCCTTGAATCTGTCTCTATCCCCACTCCTAAAAGCTTCCTACTTCTCTGACCTCAACCTTCTGAGCTCTGCTGAGAACCAGGGCTTGTCGTTGTTGAAGCTCACCCTGGTGCGTGTTGGTATACAGCAGTCCTCACAGAAGCTGATGCATGATGTCACAGCCTCAGTGAGTTCATCCAGACTATTGGTAGCAGTCGTGAACATATCCCATCATTGTATAACTGGAGCTGTGTGTGTGTGTGCTTTATGTGGGTCTCAGACTAAATGGGTTGTCCCAGATCAAGATTCAGGTGAGACTGGTCTCCCCTTGGTGTTGCGTCACCTGTTCCACCAGTCCCCTCCCCTACGCACTTTCATCACATCCTCTAAGGGGGACAGGGAGTGGGACAGCAGACCACACACGCACACACACACTCCCTCACACACACACACTGCTGGGGAGGATGACAAAATACTTGACACAAACACACAGAGAAAGACTGACAGGAAAACAGAACCACACAATCACATATGTATTCTGGAAGATATAATTCAGGTAATCCTGTTATTTTATTTCACAAGTCATCACCTTGAGTTTGAGAACACTGTAACTCACGTCACAGCTTTTGTTCTTATAGTCAAGTGATTATTTAACTACCAGAGCCTTCTAAATCTTATGACCATTTGGACTTTCAACACAGAACTGTGCACTTGTTTACTGTCTCAACAAACGACACCAAACTTCTTCGACTCCTGGTTCAGTGACATTGGAATGGAGATGCTTGTGTTGATTCTTTGTCTAAGGATCACCATACACTCCATGTCTCTTCCCAGCGGCTGCAGCACAACCTGTACCAGGAGTAATCATTGATAACTTGTTTTCTTCTGTCTCTAGCCGTGGTGGATCTTAACGGCCGGTACTTTGGAGGGCGCGTGGTGAAGGCCTGCTTCTACAACCTGGATAAGTTCAGGGTTCTAGACCTGGGGGAGCAGGTGTGAGCCAGACTCAACAGAACCGGCCCCACCTCAATCAGCACCCACTTCTCACCAGCAGGAACCGGCTGTCGGATTCATGGACACATGCACACATCCTCATCAGACCTCTGTATATAGGCCAAACTCTATTCTCCGAACTTACAGTGTCTAAGTATAGCGAGTAGTCCTACAAGTAGGTTGTTTTGTTTTGCGTGAAGAGGAAATCACTGTGGCTGAACAGAAACGACGACCTGGAAATGAATGAATTCCACTCACCATGAGGCCCTTGATATCTGTGTCTTAATACATTTTCATCTTGTAAAAATGAAACCTGAAAATTAAATGTCTCGTTTTAAATGAAAGTTGTTTTGAGCTTGTCTTCCTCTTGTCATGTTCTCATCACCAGTTCTTGTTCTGGGGCAGAACATAGTCTTGGACGCCTAGTTTCTCCCTGTCTGACATAACTGAGGGATCCCACAAGACCTGCTCCACCAGGGGCTCTTTCTAAACTTAGCCCAGAACGGTGAGGGGGTACTGGGGCAGTGACGCAGGAAACCTGGCCCACACCCATTCAGCTCCTATGCATAATGACTTGAGACCCTGGGGAGTTGAACTAGAGAGGATCCAATTACTAATTTCTATGAACATGTAATTCCTATGAAGATAATGTTCTGAAAACAAGAGGACACAGCTCCTTCATTGAGGTGCTGTTTGGGCAGGTCAGAGTGAGGGAGTTATGATGGGAGAAATGGAACGAGAAGGGTGTAAGCAGGTGTGTGTGTGACATGAAGGAAGCCATGGAGCCCTGCATGCTTGGCTCATGCAGAGGCAGTGGAAGGGGGTGTGTGTGTGGGGGGGGGGGGGGCAAAGGTCACTCTGACTATAACCTGAATAACACCTGTCTAAGCAGTGCTATGAAGCCACACTGTAAGCAGCAGATTGAAGTTCATCTGTACTGGTCGATGTTGGGTCAGCTGCCATAGGTCATGGTTGTGCAGTTCAGCACTGCAGTGTAGATGGGTAAAGGGTTTGCTAATACAAGAAATTAACACTAACTTTGAAGAGAAAATGACTTAATACAAGTGAAATTATCTTGCTGTATGGACAGATAATTTTACTCGACAACATATCTTAAAATAAGTTGGTTCCAGTCTAGAAATAGGTAGGCTCAAAAATATACCACAAATTAAAAGATAGAAACCAGTAAATCATTTTTGATTAATTAATAAATATTATATTTCCACAACTAAGATTTTAAATCTTGGCAAGCAGAACACTTTGCAGTGTTGTGAAGGGAATGTATGGTCCAGAGAGCTAGTAAGCTTAGTGCAAAGATCTGGGCTTGGGTGGGGAGCACTAAACTGAGGGTACGCGTGCGTGGCTCATGGATGGTGTGTGGATGGGAAGTCCTCGAGAGGCACCTCTACTTCAGTTCAGAACAGGATATAAAAATAGTATGTTGTTGTTGACAAAAATCATTGAGAACAGCCACGCCTCGAACAGTTGGGTTCCAGAAGTCAACATGTTATTTAGAAATGTCTTGTGTACTTCACAGTTTTTTGCAATCAAATGTTACATTTATCTCATTGGTGTGCATGCGGTGTTGCACGTGCACCGGTTTTCTCTTTTTTTCTCAACTTAGCCAAAACTGATTAAATCCGTATCCGAATAGTTTGTATGTCTGTTGAAAATTATTTTATCAAATACTATACAGGACTGACAGCTCAACGACTGATCCAGGCAAAAAACGAATACAGTATGGTTAAGTACGTTTACCGATTGCAGCCACAAGGTGACGCAGCACGAGTTCTGACAGACACGTCCAGCGCGCGCGCAAACGAGCTAAAGGGGCCTAACGTCATTGCTGCTTGTCACGTTGTTTCCTGCTCGGTGAGTTTAAATAGAGGATCTGGGACACAGACCGGTAGATTATTTCACCGACATAGACTGACTGGCATCAGAAAAGCATCAGAAAACGCCATTGCCAAGAATTTCTATTGACAGATTACAATTGTTGAGACAAAAACTAACTAAACATCTGAATTTGATTTGTAATTTGATTTCACTGCGTTGATCTGATCTTCGTCATCGACTGTACTTGGAGCGTTTATTGGAACTGATACACGGGGAAATCGAAGTTCTTTCGTCTTCACCTCCATCTCCAAGGAATGCCAAGAGAGCTGACTCAGAACAGAATCCAAAAGATCTGGATTCCATCTAAAGATGATAAACCAGCTGTACCCAAGAGAGGTAAGCAACCTGAATATCAACAGGTTTTTATTGCCTCAATTATAAGTAAATCATGGGGTTACTGATACCGTTTTTACTACTGTAAAATGTGTGTTGAACTTTTAAAATTCTGCGCTATATATATATTTTATTTTACTCTATAAAGTAACTCTATAAAGCTATAAACTACATGATAATGTGCACAACACGTGTTTATGAGTTTCAAATAACTACTATGGGGGGTGTATACGACCAACGATCCCAACAAAAACATCTACCAATTTTATAAATATGTAATAAGACGTAAGTAGCCCACTGACTTCACTGTATTCTTTACAGTGTCAATATTAAATAGCTCAGCTTCTTCTGGGCATTGTCACACAGCACGCGAGTGAGTTAGGTATTCAAAATTGATTCCTAGTAGAGCGTGACGGAGCTTTGGTCTCCATAGCAACCACTGAACAAGCCCAGTCGGTACCCCGTGCAAGGGGCTCTGCTCGTGGCATGAGGCAGTGTGTGGGAGGGAATGTCAAGGCGATTCCAGGGTCTCATTCGTCTGTGATTGGATAAGCTGGTGTGCGTTTGCATGGCGCGAGCGTCTCAGTGGTCGGTTTTCTTAATGAGCGAATGCATGAATGACTGAATAGCATCTTACTATTCATGTCTTCCTGTCTATGTCTGTAAAGATAAGTGCCTTGATAATGCATATAATAAAGATTATACCATCTTCACCTCTGTGAATATGTACTGGTCCAAGGTAGAGAGGACAGCCTAGGATAATTATTGTTAACTCTGGATTAGCCCCCCCACCTAATGTCCTTTCCCATGACTGGTCAGTGACACAGTCTCCATCCCCAGTGACCTTAGCCTCTAATGGGATGAGCTTTTCCTTGACACTGAGAGTGACAGAGAGACTGAGGGAGGTGTAAGAGGGATGAAGTGGGCGCCAGGCAGACGAGAGGGTGGGTTGGACAGAATTGTATTGAGAGTTAGCTATCGAAAGGGGGAGAGATGACAGTGTGGAGGATGGAGAGAGGTGGAGGAGAGGATAGATTGAACGTAAAATGTAATACGTGGAAGGACGACCTCACCTGTAATAACCTGGTGTGTTTGAGGTGGTTTCCTTCAGACAGAGAGACATCCAATATTGGATTGAGCCGCTTCTTAGAGCAGATGTCCTCAGAGTACAGGCTTTTATTACACTTTCATGTCCACATGAGCTCACCAGGTGACCTAGGCTACTTCTCTAATACTGTATCTAAACGCGCGTGTGTGTGTGTGTGTACAGTGTAGTCTTGCATGGTTGTGGGCCACATGTTCGGTGATGCAGAGTTGATCTGACCTCTGAGCCAGGGTATGTGCTGGCTTAGTACGTGGGTGGGTGGGTGGTCACGGTGGATGGGTGGGCATGGGGAGGGCCAGTGAGAGGGGGTTATTGGAGAACTACTGCATGGGGGCTGACCTCATTTCAGGGGCCCCGGGGAGGGGGGTGACAGGGTGTAGAGAGGGCTGAACTGGGGCAGTGGGTTTATTTTTACCAACTTATTATTAGATGAGTTTGCAGCGAACAGCGTTATGCAGGTTATGGTCAGTCGATGACAAATTGGTTTACAGTAGAGATTTTGAGTTTTCAAATGATAACCCCTGACTCTCTCTGGTTATCCTTTTTTTGTAGCTGGTGGGGGCCCACACCTGGCCAACCCCCCCACGGTTATCGTGATGGTGGGTCTGCCTGCTCGGGGGAAGACTTACATGTCCAAGAAACTGACCCGCTACCTCAACTGGATTGGCATGCCCACCAAAGGTACAGGACGCAGTCTTAAACACATGTTGACACACGTGGACAAGCTGGAGAACGATAACCAGGCTGATCCTGTCAGTCGTCATGTGCCTCTATGCTTTATCCTTATGCTGACGGAGGTCGACATTGTTCTTCTGAAGTCACACCCTAGTCTGGCCCAGTACTCCTGTTTGTCTGTCTGACACAAATGTCTCGACTCATGCTTTTAGAAACTTACCCTGTCTGTGTTTTTGTGTCCAGTCTTCAACGTGGGGGAGTACCGTAGAGAAGCGGTCAAAAACTACAGTTCCTACGACTTCTTCAAGTCTGACAACGAGAATGCCGTGAAGATCAGACAGTAAGTCAAGCCAATCACAGCAGCCCACCAGTCGACTTAGAATCTAGAGTGACAGACAGTAGATACTCTGGAACACAGCATCTGTATTCAGGAAATACAGTTTCACAAGCTAACAGGAAGATGATGTTCTCCTTTTTAGACAGTGTGCCTTGGCTGCTCTCAGAGACGTCAAGTGCTATTTGACAGAGGAGGGGGGACAGGTGGCGGTAAGTCTGCATTCCAGCATGCACCTCTCCAGCACACCTCGTATCTTGTTTGGAATGTATTTAGTTGATATTCCCACTCATAGGTTCTCTGTCTTCTTTGTGTTCAGGTGTTTGATGCTACAAACACGACGCGCGACAGGCGAGACATGATCCTGGATTTCGGCAGCGAGCACTGCTTCAAGGTCAGTGTTGCTATGGTTACCCCAGCGCCCAGGCAGGCGTGACACTCATGTGTTTGAGCTGAGTCAGACCCATACGTGTCAGTGACTCAGTGGGATAAAGAGGTGTGATGAGGACGGTGGTGCCAGATTAAAATGGCTGACGATGGTTCCATCTCACTACAGGTTTTCTTCATTGAGTCAGTGTGTGACGATCCTAGCGTCATCGCCTCAAATATAATGGTGAGTTCTGAGTGATTTATTAAAGATACAAAATAAAATGCTTTTGTAAAAAATATTACAAATCTAAAGTTGAATTTTGATCACGCCATCGTCTTCTTCATACAGGAAGTGAAGGTGTCCTGCCCGGACTACCAGGACTGCAACAAGACAGACGCCATGTTGGATTTCCAGAAAAGGATTGAGTGTTACAAAGCTCACTACGAGCCCCTGGACCCTGATGAGTATGACAAGTGGGTCCTGCCTCCTCCTCCACACACACACACAAACACACACACACTCACGCACACACATACTGTACACACACACACACACAAAACAGAAACATGTGGCTTGACCCCGTTCCACCCTCTATGCAGGGATCTGTCCTTCATTAAGGTGATCGACGTGGGCAGGCGCTTCCTGGTGAACCGCATCCAGGACCACATCCAGAGTAAGATCGTGTACTACCTGATGAACATCCACGTCCAGCCTAGGGCCATCTACCTCTGCAGGCATGGGGAAAGCATGCACAACCTGCAGGGGCGGCTGGGGGGAGACTCTGGACTGTCTTCACGGGGCAAAAAGGTAAACTTAAATAGTCTACACATTCTATGCATACATGCACACACACACACAAATAAACACAACTAACACACACCATCCCTGCATCTCCAGTTTGCGGCTGCCCTCTCCGGGTTTGTGGAGGAGCAGAACCTGAAGGGTCTGAAGGTGTGGACCAGCCAGATGTGTCGCAGCATCCAGACGGCTGAGGACCTTGGGGTGCCCTACGAGCAGTGGAAGGCCCTCAACGAGTTAGACGCTGTGAGTTCCACACGCTCCACTCATTCTGCTGTTGGTGTGTGCGTGTGTGTGTACGGACACGGCTCGAACATGTCGGTTGTGTCCTTCAGGGTGTGTGTGAGGAGATGACCTATGAGGAGATCAAGGAGAAACATCCAGACGAGTTTGCTCTCAGAGACCAGGACAAGTTCTACTACCGCTACCCCACAGGAGAGGTGAGATAGCGCTGGAATGAACTCTATATTGTTACAGTTGATAGCATTATAAAGGTGTGCTTCTATGTGAGCATGCAATGTGAGAAAGCAGTATGAGTAATCCTCTCTCTCTCTCTTGTCCTCCCCCTGTTCCTGGCTGTAGTCCTACCAGGACCTGGTGCAGCGTGTTGAGCCGGTCATCATGGAGCTGGAGAGGCAGGAGAACGTGCTGGTCATCTGTCACCAGGCCGTCATGCGCTGCCTGCTAGCCTACTTCCTGGACAAGAGTGCAGGTGAGACTACAAATCCCTCAGCCACCAGTTTCTCTTCACCCACAGCTGTCCGTGTTACCAGTGTACTGGAGCTGCTCTGACTTCATACTTTGATTTGGTTATTGCAGATGAGATGCCGTACCTGAAGTGCCCGCTTCATACTGTGCTGAAGCTCACCCCCATGGCTTATGGTGAGAATACACAGCTAGCGTATTTTACATCTACATGTATTAACCTAACAGGATTACAGCAGCGTGGGCCTGCATTGGCTGATGAGTGCTGAATGAGCTGTGTTTGTGTTCTGCAGGGTGCAAAGTGGAGTCCATATCGCTGAATGTGGATGCTGTGAACACACATAGAGACAGACCTGAGGTAAATGCTCCAGATTGGTGTCTCCAGATTCCTTGCTTGTGTATCTGAACGTCCTTTTTATCCAGCACTGGAAATGCATTCTAAACTCTCTCTCTCTCTCTCTCTCTCTCTCTCTCTCTCTCTCTCTCTCTCTCTCTCTCTCTCTCTCTGTTTCTGTCTCTCTGTAGGAGGTGAAGAAGGGTCCTGGTACTCTGTTAAGGAGGAACAGTGTGACCCCCCTGACCAGCCCAGAGCCCAACATCAAGAAGTCCCGCATTGACGAGCTGGACGAGCCCCCCCTACATGAGCTGCCCCCCTCGCTGTCCCTCTGCTCCCCCACGCTTCTCCCCCTCGCCCTGGCTGGACAGGTGAGACACACACACATGACCCCTCTACATTCATATCTCGTTCATCACAGCACGCCTTATCTCTATCTGTACTCTTCTTCTCTGTGCTTGGAATGGCACACTGCTGGCACTCACTTCCCTCCTTCTGTTTCATCCTCCTTGTTTCCCTCCTCACCCTCCTCACCCTCCTTCTCCCTTCCTCTCAGCACTGGCTGGGGAAAGTTTGCCTGTAAGTATTTTCTCAATACAGTATCTTCGTGTTTTGGTTCTTCTTCCTCAGACTCCAGTCTATTTCTAGGTACAGACAACGGTTGCCTAACAGTTTCCCGTCAATATAATCAACAGAAATGACTTTCTTTCTGTATTTCTAAGTATCCACATGATACGTAACCCCCCTCCCTCCCCCCTTCTCTTCCAGTCCTCACACTTCCTGAATTCCAATTTTGTTCGGGGCATTCCAATTCGCTGACTAAATTTGCTCCCACCGTGTAATCACACCAACCCTGCCCTCCCTGTCCTGCCCTCCCTGTCCTGTCCTGTCTACACCTTCATCTTGTATGTGTTTCTTCTCTTGTCTTGCATTAAGACGCACCATCCTTCATTATCTGAAAGTGGTCTCTCTCTTGGTGTTCCAAAGGTAAAGCCACAGTAGAGATGGCCTGGACAGCTTCTAGTGTGTGCGTGGAGACATTCTTTGTTTGTTTTGAGTCATAACATTTGTTTTTAGATCATTTGTTTTTGTTTATGTAGTAGAGCTTCTGTTAAGTGTAGTGCTGTCATCAGCTGATGCGCTACGTCATTTGTGTGTGTTCATTTTTTTCTTGACCTGTTTGTCTTTGAGGTCATGTGACAGAGGTTCTCCCCTTCTGTGTTTTCTCAGAACCTGAAGAGGAAGTCTACGGACTGTCACAAAGTCTTTCAGCTCTGCCAATGAGACGCCAGATATCCCAGGATGTGACAAGCGTGTTGCCACGGTGTTGGTCCCTTCCTCTCTCTGGACATCCCAGAGACATCCCCTTTCTGTTTCCTTCTCAGACCTGAGAGTGTGCTCGGCAGTCTGCCAGGAGGCCCCGGCTCTGATGCTCCCAATGGGGAACAGCTGATCAGTAGAATCATCTGAAGCTCTGTCAGAGAGCCATGCAAAGGATCTTCACCGTTCCAGAAAGGGGCTTCTACAAATCTTTTCTATGAAATATAACCTCATGCGCAACGAACGTCTTGTAAAATTTGGACTGACTAAAGCTGTGTTCTCGATCTTGTCACAACTGCCCTCAACCGGATCCACGTTCTCATTTCTCTGTCGTCGCTCATCTTGCGAAGAACTGTTGTCATGGCATTGTTCTTAGAATTTATGTTAGATCATTCTGTTCCTAATTGAATTCCAGTTTAGACAGGTTTAATGGGCAATCAGCACGCTTCTCTGATCCAACCAAAGAACACGAAGTAGGTGGAGTTCCACTGTGCACGTTATCTAAGAAAAAACGTAGTTTGGATTATTACAAAGAAAGTCATGCATTTTCTGTTTGGGTACTTGCATACCTTTTATGTAGCAACACCTTTTGTTCTTATGTAGATTTTTTTTTAAATCAGTTATCATTTTTGTTCAGTGTATGTGTGAAAGTACGGTATGTTGTTGGTGTGTGGCCACATAGTGGTTGTGTTTACCTCTCCATCTTGAGAGGTATGAAGGAGATTATAATTTAAACCTAGAGTGCCTAGTGCTTGTCCTGCAAACTTAAAGCTGCTTAATGTACAGTACAGCCCATATCAATACACTCAGCTGCCTACCCATCTGCAGACAAATCTTCAGGCAATGCACATAGCCTATGACATATCACTGTACAAATACACTTAAAAAAATATATTTATCATTTTCTTTTGCTTGATTTTGAAATCAGTGCTGATCATCTGAGTGGGACCCTGATCTGAGTGGTTGGGGAAATGTCATTGCATGTGTGAGCGCCTATATTTTTGTTATAATATGTTAATCTGTAATTAGCTTTTGTAAATTGCATTGTACATATGAGGATGGTAGGAGGAGGGAAGCCGAACAGTGCACAGGAATGTCTGCTCCATGAAGTGACTCGGATGGATTTAAGAAGGAAGTGTGAAAGAAACAGCCAGAGGATCTATTTTACTGCTACGGCTGAATGATAAAACAAATGACGATAAAATGACAAATGAAATAACTATATCTTTAAATGGCAGTAATACTTTTGTTTGCTTCTGATACTTGAACTCCGTTTTTTTTTGTAAGAAATGTTTTCTTAAACTATTTATTTGTCTCAAGATTTGGATGATAGTAGAGAGAGAGTGGCAGTATGTCTCATACCTGACGACCAGCCACTACCTGACAATGACTGGGCAGAGGAGCACACGCACATTCTGCTTTCACTGGACCAATAAAACTACAGAAACTGTCATCTATATTTGTTGTAGTCTCTCTTTATTTACAATAAATCACAAAATACCGAATTCTCCTTCTAATTGACAAAATACCTAATTTGCCTGCTAGTCACGTGTCACTTTCTACACACTTGCTAGTGTAGGGTGTCACCAGTTTGGAGTAGTCACCTTCACACCCATTCATTAAGAGTACCAGTGTAAATACATGAGTTGGTGTTATGCCACGTTTGCAGTACTCTACTGGGGTAGGAATAGCCCCTCACACGCAAGCATCACATTCCTAATGGTTTATTTATGAAACTACAGTCAAGGTTTTTCTCCATAGTCACATATGATTGCCATACTGCAGCAGTGTTTCCATGGTGACTTGGCTCTTCCAAGTAATGTCTGAATTGCCTTCCTCGTCTTCTTGGGTAGAGGAGAGACAAAGACCCAGGCCAGACCCATGACAGGACCAGGCCAGACCCAGGACAGGACCAGTCCAGACCAGGACAAGGACCAGGCCAGACCCATGACAGGACCAGGCCAGACCCAGGACAGTACCAGTCCAGACCCAGGACAGGACCAGACCCAGGACAGTACCAGTCCAGACCCAGAACAGGACCAGACCCAGGACAGGACCAGTCCAGACCCAGGCCAGATCCAGGACAAGGACCAGGCCAGACCTAGGCCAGGACCAGGCCAGACCCAGTCCAATGAGATCAGCACAGTCAGAACCTAGACAACCTCTCCCAGCCAAACAGACAGTCTGGGGGACTGCTGCCTGTCTGTGGCCCACTTTCAGCACTAATGACCTGAGCTAGATGGATTAGCCAAGCGACAGCACATAAACCTTACATTTGAAAGCTGGCAGTCCAATGTGACAACTCATTTCCAAGAATTCCTCAACCTGCGTTCAGTGAAACCAGGTTGGCAGAGAAAGATTGTCCAAAGGCTCATAAATATTGCTTCACTGTTTTCATTTTTCACCATTCTCTTCTGTGTGTGAATCCTTGGGTTTCATGTAAATCTAGATTATGGTATGAGATATGCTGGAGTAGGGTGTGACCATAGATTAGACCAGACAGATACAGTATAGTCACGCGTGTGCGGGGCCACTGCACTATAGTAGCCTATGTGTGTCACTGTCAAGTCAATATTATTGGATCACGTGTAGCCAATCAATAGCAACATCAATGGGACATGGAGACGTGTTAACAGTCAGACTGTCTCAATGGTAACCGCTTTATAGGAAGTGCAATAAACAGTCCTGTGTTGAAAGGAGCAGAAAGAAAGCTCATGTAACTTTCTTGCAAATGCTCAGTGCATGTTGGTGACCTGTGTTCTGTCCATTTACATGTGCAGAGTTATTCTGCTTGTGGGTGAGTCAAACTCTGCCAAATTATTTCAGTGTGTACAGTTCACACACACACACACACACACACAAACACACACACACTCACATACACACACAACCACACACTCAAACATTCCCCATCTGTGTTACTTTCATTCTTCATCTCTCCCTTATTTCCTGATGTCTGACTCAGCCAGTGGCTTGTTGGGTAGTGTGGTCATTCCTGCCCAGTTCTTCTGTGACGAGGCTCATGTAGCTGTGTGTCAAGTCACACGTACACACTTATTGATGGAAAGTCACTTTGCATTTGAATTTGTATAGCCAGCCTGTGCGCTAATGTCTGTGCATTCAAATAAACGTGTGCTGTGTCTTGGATATGCTAGATAGCCACATCATATCTTTGTATTCGAACCCATACAGAAGTGAATTTGTGCTTGGCCGGATTTGACTGGTCTTCGGGCTGTGTGTTTTTATATCTGTACTCAGGTTAGGACAGTCGGGTGTGTTGTCTGTGTGTTGGGGGGTGGGGGGGTGGGGGGGTAATCTCCATGGGAGAGAGAAGATGCAGAGTCAGAGCTGTAAATGGAACACGGGCCTGGTTTAACTGGCTCTGCTAATCAGCGCTTCCACAAATAGAGGGGCTAATACTGCCATGACGAAAGACTGACAACCTCAGAGCTTTTAACCATGCATGCTCTGGACCAGCAGTTTAACCATGCATGCTCTGGACCACTGATTAAGATCTGTGTTCATCACTAAATTAAGTCTAAAACGATCACATTTGACTGATCAGATTTCTGTCTCTCTTTCCCTCTCTCTCCCTCTCTCTCCTTTTCTCTCTCTCTCTGTCTTGTGGCATGTTATGACTCAGCTCCTTGTCCTACCTGAGGGGATTAGCTCATCCCTATTAAGAAGTCATGTGATCTAGTCCCTTTTGGGTGTCCAAAAGGATCTGGACATCTAAACCCATTCAGGAGATCCAGCCTGCACTAGTCTTATTACACACACAAACACACGTACACACACACACCTGTAATTCAACCTGAGTCATGAATAAAGCAACCCGACAAAGCATCACTGTCTGAAGAGAGAGAGCTCTAAAGAGAGCTTAATGACTTTATGACCAAAACACACACCATCCCTCACATACACACACGCACACACAAGGCTTGTATTTGCTCTGTTAATATTCCTTGCCATGAATTATTAAGGGCAAAGTGTAATTTGTGGTTTCACTCTCAAATCCACTCCTTTCTATTTTTCTCTTTCTCACTGTCATAGCCATTGATGGGGAAATGTCCTCTCTCTCTCTTTGTGTGGTGGTCATCGATGGAGAGATCTCAGTTTGAATGGAAAGGGAGTGAGCCCATTCAACAGGCCTTGAATAGACCAGTCATTGTTGAATAGGCTACACACACCAGCTCCTAAAACCAATGATGAAAACCTTGTTTACGTGTTATTGTCTCTGATTTGATTTTGAAAGCGAGGCTGTTCGATATGCTTGTTGTTGTTGTTATAAACCATAACTGGAGGTCAAGATTGGGACGCTTGACATATGTGTTTGGGGTTGAAGGGTAGGTCATGCTGGGTAGAAGGTGCTGAGTGTGTGTGGGGGATTGGAGGAGGGACGTGTCCAGTGCCAGATAAGTGCTCAGGTATCATCAGGTGATGCCAGCTCACAGCCCACTGCCTCTCTCTATGTCCACTCCTCGTTTCTGACTGCAGATGTCGGAAAACAAGTTAGCAGCCATACCACTGCAGTTGAGGCTACAACCATGCCAGTTGGCATCAGGGCAGACACAGTTAACATGTTTGTGGGTGTTCATTGCAGTTCCCCAGAGAGTTGTGTTCTCCTTCCCTTCCTGTTTAATGCCGTTCTCTCTGTTGCTGCCTGGGTGAATGAGTTTATCTTGGATACGTGAGCATTTGCACATCACTCTCCTCACTGGAGTCCATTATTCAGTCGTGAGTGGTGGAGCGAGAGAGACAAGGAGGGGGGGGGGAGGTGGAGGACAGGAGAGAGGGATATGTGGAGAGAGAGTGTGAGGGATTACATGGAATGGGGCTTGGGCAAGGTATACGTGAGTTTGCTCACATCCCTTACTTGGTCATAGATCTTGTGAAAGCATTTTCCTCTCCTCTCACCTCTTCTGCAGATTAACCATGGTGACAGTCTGAATGGGTTTGGTGGACAGTACTGGTAACCATGTACCTATCAGTGCATACCACCATCACCACAACTTCCAAAAAGAAGTTTAGAAATTCCCACAGAACTCACAGTGAGTGAAAATGAGGATGAGCTGTGAGTAACTGCTTATACCTCTAAGATAAACTGTTTGACTATACACAAGTACAGACAGACACACCAACACCCACAGTTTACCTTCAAATGGATGTTTTACCGACACACTTCATGCTTTTACATAGCAACCTCCTGATAACCAGCAGCTGCTGAAAATTAATACCTTCACTTGTTTGATCTGCAGTTTTATAAACTCAGCAGTTTTGCAAGTCTGTAGGTGTGTTTGTGTGTGTGTGTGTGTGTGTGTGTGTGTGTGTGTGTGTATGTGTGAGCAGATCTGTGTGTGTGTGTGTATGTGTGAGCAGATCTGTGTGTGTGCGAGCAGGCTTCAGGTGTGTGCAGGTGAACCTTCCTCGACAAACCCCAACCTTGACCCTGACGCTCACTGTCCACGTGGAGACTGGAGGTGATCTCTGACACCTGTCTGCTGAGGGTGATAACTGAATTGATATTGTTCAATCCAGTTTATGATCCTCATGGTCCTGCTGGGGCCAGCTGCAAGAACCAGCCTGGATCTGCCTGTGCTGCTGACACTGCAGGTCACTGTGAAGCCCTTTGGGACATTGCTTGTAAAAAAACTGCCATGAAAATAAAAAATATTATGATTTGATCTCATGATGTGATGATTGCACAGAGATGTAAAGCCACAGCGGTGTTTGTCTGTCTGTCTGTCTTTCTGTGTGTCTGTCTATCTGCCTGGATGCCTGACTACCCGATGAATGACTTACATCATGGCATACAAAGGTCAAATTGTGGAGAATGTAAAGTGTACAAATCAAGGCTTCCAGTGAATGGGCTTGAGGCCTGATTTAGCGGGATGATGTTCAAGTGTTGCGCCATGATGAAATGAATACAGAAGGAAGTTAGATTCACGTCCCATTGCAATAGTGTACTTCTGAAACCCTGGGAAAATCAAGACCTCAATGTCACCCCTAAATACTGGCAGAGACCAGAACATGTTTGTGCAATAGGATTGTCTGTGTGTGTCTGTTTATTTGTCTGTTTGTCTGCCTGTCTGTCTGTGTGTCTGTCTATCTATCTGTATGTCTGTCTATCTGCCTGGATGCCTGGCTACCTGATTATAATGACTTACATCATGGCATACAAAGGTCCCTGGACAGGCCAGGTGTGTCAGCTGACAGGCAAGTGACACAGGCGTTGTCACTGCGGACTTGAAGACTTGTCTGACAGCATGATGCACACTAATCACTCATCCAGGGAAGCTGTGTGCCTGCTGTATTACTGTAATGCATTACTGGTCACACATCAGGAATAGCTGTGATTCAAACATGTATGTACAATTACGGACAATTTGACTGGCTTTGGATTGACAGCATCAATCACAGACAGTCAAATTGTGGAGAATGTAAAGTGTACAAATCAAGGCTTCCAGTGAATGGGTTTGAGGCCTGATTTGGCAGGAAGATGTTCAAGTGTTGCGCCATGATGAAATGAATACAGAAGGAAGTTAGATTCACGTCACATTGCAATAGTGTACTTCTGAAACCCTGGGAAAATCAAGACCTCAATTTCACCCCTAAATACTGGTAGAGACCAGTTAATGTTTGTACAATAGGATTGTCTATGTGTGTGAGTGTGCATATGTGCATGCACACAAGTGTGTGTGTGAAGCCAGTTTAAAGAATGCGTGTGTTTGTGTTTTGTTCTCTGGAGAATTTCCTGCTGACCGCCCAGTTGTCATTGCAGGCTATTTCACCATGTCCTCCTTGCCCCTGTTTACCACAGAAAGAGGGCTGTGTGGAAAACTTACTCTGGGTTTCATCAGAAACACCTGTGTCGACAGAGGTGGTCTCCTCCCTGAACCTGCAGCCACGCCTTCTCCAACTAACTGCTTCACCTCAGACACATCCATGCTCCCCATCACGCACACATGATGAGACCTTGCCGTTTCATCCTGGAAACATTTAACCTTCGCACTTTCCTCTTCACTACGGTAGGGCAGGTCTAATGGACTTAGAAGCAAAGCTCCTAAGTCAGAGACAGAGCTGCAATCTCACACGTCTCTCCTGAAGAGACCAGCACGGAACGTTACACCCCACAAGTTGCTCGTCCTGCTACCCAACCCCTAATCCAATGAGTGTGTGTGTGTGTGTGTGAGAGAGAGAACTCTAGGTGGAACTGTGCTGATATCATGACTAGATCTGAAGATGGCTGTTTCTTACGAGGTTCCTCACCCCCCCCACGGCTCATACACAGCAACCTTGACCTCCTGCTCGGCACTAACGTGATAAAGGTATGTACACATCAAGACTGTGATTGTGTGTCACAGGCACCTACTGTACGTCACGTCCTGTACGCATGCACATCCGCACACACACTGCATGAATCACAGCGTATATTTACAGACTAATAATACAGTTGGCAAGCTAAGGATGTCTTAGAGCCACCCAGCCAGGTGTGCTAATGCAAGTCTAAAGTACCAAGCGGTCTCGCTGGTCATCAGAGAAAAAAGTGGTACTCAGTAGGTAGCAGACCCTCCTCTATAAACTCAAGGCCCACAGGAGCAAGTAGGTTCACGCTACATACACAATTCACACACAAGTCAGTTTGTCTGTGCTTTATGTGTCTGCATGTGGACATGAACACAGACTACAGTCAGTGTGTCTGCATGTGAACATGAACACAGACTACAGTCAGTGCATTACACTGGATATGCACCGTTCCATGCATAGATACAGAAACCTTGACATGACCGTCTACTCCCACACAAACCCTAACCCTGACCTTACAGCCAGGATGTGTGTACCTGGGGAGAGGGGGTGGTGGTTGTTACCATTGGTTGGTAATCAGTAGCATACTATAAGGCCATTAAATAGGTGGTCTGGAGGACATATATGAATGCATTTTCTGTTCTATGTGTAGACGACTGATCAGGTGACCTGTCTGTGTGAGTTTGTGAGTCACTAGACTCACAGCAGGACCACTCCTTCACTAAGTCATGTCCTTATCTAGGATGTAGAGGGGGCATATGGTATACTGTAATATATTGCAATATCCTGTAACGTTGAAACACATTGATGCTTCTGTAGGTGAAAGATGAGGAGAGGGGAGTCAGGTGGCTGAGCAGTTAGGGAATCGGGCTTTGCCAAACTACGTTGTGTCCTTGGGCAAGGCACTTCACCCTACTTGCCTCAGGGGAAATGTCCCTGTACTTACAGTAATTCGCTCTGGATAAGAACGTCTGCTAAATGAAAGATACCAAACATGTTCACTTGAATACAAACACACTATAAAGATAATAGTGAAGGGAGGGGCAAGCAGTGTGACTCCTGTACAGGTGTCTGAAGGTTAAAGTCGATCTTTTGTGTGTCAAATTGTCCTGTGTGATGATGACACTGACTATAATCTGTCTGCCAGATCTGTCACATTGAATCTGTAGCTCTGCCATCCATTCATAATGCCATCTAATCTATAGTGAGCTCAACAATGGCATTCTATTGACTGATTATTATAAAAACATTGATTGTCCTATGCTCACATTCCACTATATTAGATAACACAAAATATTTGAAACGTTCCAACTATGACTCACTTTCACTTGCTGTATTAGTCACATGGTCATGTGAGGCGCTCAGGAAATAAAACGCGGGGTTTTCCAGAAATTTCCAGAAGGTACGTAGTGGAACACTGCCATCTTGTGGGTATTGTGTGTAAACTCAGAACATCCAACTGAAACATGTTGACAGTCAATTACAGTTACCCAATAATACATTAGAGCATGCTTGTTTTTGATAACTATGTAAACAGCTTTCACATATACATATACGTTTACTGAGCACATTCGCTGATAATCGTGTGGCATTGTTGCCAAGGTGACACGACCTGGCTGCATATCGAGATTGCCATCCAAGTACTCTGGTTACAAGGTCTCAAGTGCAAATTTTAATGTTTTTGTCGTAGTAAAATGGCCTAAATGGGCCATTGATCAATCTTTTAAATGGTTTACTGTGTGACAGTTTGATTATCGGGGATAATTTGCCCTCTACTGGAGATCATGTGTACTACCTCTGATATGCCATGGGTGGCAACCATCAAAGTTCAATGTTAAATTCTCCTGAAACAAAAAAAAGTTGCTGCAACAATACACACTACAGGAAACCTAATACTGAAAGTGAAACTACGATAAAAGCCCAGAGTGTCAGATCAGTGTATACACCCTCTGGCCCACTTCTCAGTTTAATCTGGAGACAAATCAAGCTCTGCGCAGAGAGCTACCAGTCTGTCACAGTGTGGAGGAGCTGCACAGGAAGCCAAGTGTACGCGTGGGGGCGGAGGGGGTGGGTACATGAGAGAGAGACGAGAGGGAGAGAGAGACGAGAGGGAGAGATGGAGGGAGATATAGAGGGAGACAGAAAGTGTGAGAGTGTGAGTAAGAGAGAGGAACAGGAAGAATAGCTATCTTTTGAAGGTTTTATATTGCAAGTGAGTTTTCATTGTTGAATTAATACAAAAACATACGATGTATATAAAAACTAGTTTAATGTACAGTACAACATGATACAGAGAAGGCAAAAAACAATTTACATTGCAGGAGTCTAAAGTAATCCATTTTGTGACGTGACAAAATAAGATGTAATAAAATAACATGTAAACATAAATTGTTTGTAAACTAAGCAATTACTATCGTCATTTACTTGAATCGTAACAGGAACAATGACACAATGATGCATTTCATTACTGTTAACAGCGAAGATCTGATTATACACTGAAATACACTTATAACAAAGTAACTCATTCTCATCTAAACATGTTATTGAAACAGATTGATCACATGTTTTACAAGGCTTACAGCAGGCCATGTGTGAGGCTTATGTTGGATAATACAGCATGCCTGGTTGTAAGGGGTGGAGAGACTGGTCAGGTAGGACTGGGTGGTGGACAGGTAGAACTGGGTGGTGGACAGGTAGGACTGGGTGATGGTCAGGTAGGACTGGGTGATGGTCAGGTAGGACTGGGTGGTGGACAGGTAGGACTGGGTGCTGGACAGGTAGGACTGGGTGCTGGACAGGTAGGACTAGGTGGTGGACAGGTAGGACTAGGTGGTGGAAAGGTAGGACTGGGTGGTGGACAGGTAGGACTAGGTGGTGGTCAGGTAGGACTGGGTGCTGGACAGGTAGGACTAGGTGGTGGACAGGTAGGACTGGGTGGTGGTCAGGTAGGACTGGGTGGTGGACAGGTAGGACTAGGTGGTGGACAGGTAGGACTGGGTGGTGGACAGGTAGGACTAGGTGGTGGACAGGTAGGACTGGGTGGTGGTCAGGTAGGACTAGGTGGTGGACAGGTAGGACTGGGTGGTGGACATGTAGGACTGGGTGGTGGACAGGTAGGACTGGGTGTTCAGGGTCCTTTGATGCGAGCCATGCCAGGGTTGACGAAGGAGAAGTTGTTGAACATGGTTTGGTCCACACTGTTCATCAGCGCGCGGTCTGCACACGACAGGCGGGGCTTCTCGTTGATGAACTCCTTATCAAAGTTGCTGCAGTCACTGGGGGATTTCTGAATGGGCCAGGAGCAGAAACATGCTGAATACACACACACACTCACACACACACACACTTACACACACACACACACACACACACACACACACACACACACACACACACACACACACACACACACTCACACACACAGGTCTATCACACAATACTGGTCAAGGCAGTATCACTGATTATTTCACATACCACAGTTGGCCTGAAGGGCGGCTCCACCTGCCGTTTTTCTAGAACGTTCCAGTTGGTGTCTTTGAAGAAGGCATGCTGCCTGATGTTCCCCTTCACACCAAGCCTCTGCTCAGGCTCGCGTACAAACAGCTACACACCAAACACATACACACACACACACGTTAAGGTATGGGTCACACAAATGACACTCTCAATCATACACAGACATACACTATCAAACATACATACAAGCACATGAACAATCTCAGGTGTAGACACACACACACACACACACACACACACATGTAAACACACACAAAGCATCAGTTAAATGGGTCCACCCTCAGACCTTGACGAGGATGTCCTTTGCGTCCTTGGTAAGCCAGCGAGGGTAGCAGGGGTCATCTGTCCTGATGGACTGGAACAGCTCCTCCTCATCATGACCATGGAACGGGGACTGGCCAAGCAGCATCTCGTACAGCAGAACCCCGAAAGACCACCAGTCCACTGAGCTGCCATACTTCTGGCCCAGAAGAATCTGGAACATTCCCACATCACATCATGGCTCGTATCATTAACGGTCAACAACATCCTAGTTGTGTTTTGATATATACACTAAATACCTGGTGGCGAAGAGAGAATGTCCTTGTACATTATGATGCATAGTCAACAGTCATCTCATTCTGGGCATTAGTCGTCTGTCTCCCCGCTGGGTATTTTTAAAGGGCTGTTTCCGTGGCAACAGCGAGTGTGTGGGGCTCACCTCTGGAGCGATGTAGTCAGGTGTCCCACAGAAGGTGGAGGTGCGGGACTCCTCCTGCATGTTCTCCTTGCACATGCCAAAGTCTGCGATCTTTATATGACCCTCCGAGTCCAGCAGCACATTATCCAGCTTCAGATCTCTGCCAACATGGATGACACACAGAAGGAATCAGAGAGCACATAAAAATCGATCTCACTTGAAAATCTATCAAATATATACGACTACATGATTAAATGTAACATATATCGGATTAGTATGACGGAGTAATGAGGATTAGTACTACTGTTTCTGTTGTGTTGGGGGTGGAGAGGGGGGTGGAGAGGGCGTGGGGAGTGGGCGTGAGGCCAGAGAGGGACTTCTCTGCGTGTGTAGTGGTGTCATTGTCTTTGCGGTTTGTGTCAACGGTAACACTACCCACCTGTAAACAACACCTTTAGAATGGAGGAACTGCAGCCCACAGATGATCTCAGCTGCATAGAACCTGCGGACAGAAAGAGGAAGGAGCGGAAGGAGCAGGGTGTGAAGAGGGTAGAGAAAGGAGAGAGAGGAGAGAGAGGAGAGAGAGAGAGAGAGAGAGAGAGAGAGAGAGAGAGAGAGAGAGAGAGAGAGACAGAGAGAGAGAGAGAGAGAGAGAGAGAGAGAGAGAGAGAGAGAGAGATAGAGAGAGAGAGAAAGAGAGAGGAGAGAGAAAGAAAGAGGAGAGAGAGAGAGAGAGAGAGAGAGAGAGAGAGAGAGAGAGAGAGAGAGAGAGAGAGAGGAGAGAAAGAGGAGAGAGAGAGAGAGAGAGGAGAGAGACAGAGAGAGAGAGAGAGAGAGAGAGAGAGAGAGAGGAGAGAGAGAGGGTAGAGGAGAGAGAGGAGAGAGAGAGAGAGGGTAGAGGAGAGAGAGAGAGGAGGGTAGAGAAAGGAGAGAGAGGAGAGAGAGAGAGGGTAGAGGAGAGAGAGAGAGGAGAGAGAGAGAGATGGGGGTATAGGGAACAGAGATGGGTCAAAAAGGTGAACTGCACTTCCTACTGGCTCTAACGCTATACAAACATATGACTAAACACAGTTTGAGAAAACAAATATAAATGTAATGCAATGTGTTTTTGTTGTCTGAGCTCCCTCACGTCGATCCTCTGCAGGTCAAACTTGTGGCAGCTCTGAAATGTGGAACATGAGGTCTCCTCCATTTAGATACTCCATCACGAAGAACAGATTCTCCTGTAACACAGCGCAATACCGATAAACCACACACTTCGTGAGTGCGTTGTATATGTGTGTGTGTGTGAGAGAGAGAAACAGAGAGAGAGAGAGAGAGAGAGAGAGAGAGAGGGTGACTCTCTGATACCTTGGTCTGGAAGGTGCAGTAGAGGTGTGTGAGGAAGGGGTGTTCCCAGGCCAGAGAGAGCACTCTCCTCTCCACCATGGTACATTCCACATCATCATCCATGAGGACCACGTCCTTCTTCAGGGCCTTTACTGCAAAGAACTGGTTGGTGCTCTTCAGCTCAGCTAGAAACACCTGGATACGCACAGTGATGCAACCAAAGGTACGTGTAACTCTACTCTAGGTAAACAAAACTGAAAACATCCCCTCTATCTCTCCTTCACTTACCAAAAATCCTTTCATATCTCTGTCTTTAATGTTCTCGTTTGTTCTGTCTGCTTCTCTGTGCCTCCCCAGTACCTTCCTCCTCCTCCCCGCTCCTCCTCTCCCTCACCTTGCCGAAGCTGCCTTTGCCCAGCATCTTGTGCAGCTTGAAGTTGTCTATGGTGAACTTGTGCTGGTGTTCCTTCCGGGGCACGGCGTACAGGGGCTCAGAGTCCTCCTCTGGGGTAGGCTGGGCCATGTCTACTGGGGTGTCCCACCCCACTCGCTGGCCCTCTGGAGAGGAGAGGAGGAGGACGAGGGGGAGGGAGCGGAGGAGGAGGAGGAGGGGGAGGGGAGGAGGAGGGGGAGGAGGGGGAGAGCGTGTGAGCACAAGGAAGGTAACATGGTTGGTGAAGCAGACTGAAACTGAAAGTCTGTTTAACAGTTTAGTCTTTTTGGGGACAAGCTGCACCTCAATGCTTCTCTCAGTCATGTGACACAGCCATTTGATGGATGCCTGCTGACCTTTGCGTGCAGTGGTGGCTGCTGTAGCAGGCACCGCCGCGAGACCGGAAGGTTCCCGGATCACCCCAGCCTGGCCCACGCCCACAGGACCCTCTCGACCAATGATCTCACTGTCTCTAGAACTCCTGGCCTATGGGAAGCAAACTATTACATACGGTCCCTTTTACACCAAATCTTAAGGTATTCTGAGTCTTCAGCATAAAGAGGTAAGTGTCCCAGTCCTTTGCCTGACCTGCTGCTTGTTTCCGATGATGGCCAGGGCTTCAGCCATCAGCTTCTGGTTGACCCCACAGAGGTTGGCCACTTTCTTCTCACACTTGTGATGGACGTTCATACCACACTCTGGAGGAACAGCAAGGTGAGTGGGAAAGGTACATCTATATATATATATATATATATATATATATATATATATATATATATATATATATATATATATATATATATATATATATGGTGACTGTGGTTAAGTTGAATTGTTTTCTGCCCATAAAGAAAGCTCACCTTCACACTTGAGGCCCTGCTTGGCCAGCCCCCACAGGAGGGTGCCACAGTGCTCGCAGAATGTGGGACTCTTGTAGTTGTACACCTTAAACCTGTGGGGCATGTCAATCTTGAAGCGCTCCTTGTGGATCTGCAACACAAACGGAACACTGTGTCACGTGAATGCACCTCGCACCACAGGTTTCCTTCATATGAACATATAAAACGGCACTTCTGACTCAGAGGGCATGCACAAAGACTTAGGAATGTGTGATATCTGCTTTAATGAAGGAATTGAGTGTCTTTTGCCTGAGGAGAATGCGTGTGTGATGAGCGTGTCGGTATGTGTGTGTAATGTGGCATGTGGTTGACAGTGAATGAGTGTGTGTCTGAGCCTATACAGAAGGATGTGCTCAGACTGGGTTAGTCTGGGTCTGAGTTTAACCACAGTAGGAAACATTAAGCCAAGCCAGGTCTCGGTCTGTGTCACATTATGGAGCCCCTCAGTTTCAGCATAAATCTTTCACCTCAGAGAAACCAATCTAGGTGGCCCTCCCCGAATATACTCTAAATAGAACGTATATTTTTAATTCCAAGAACCGACTTGTCAATGCGACTCGTTTGCCCTACTCACCAGGGTTTCTTTACTGTTGACGGCCGAACCCGTGCACTTGGCAATGACCTTGTCGATGCACTTCTTGTGGATGGCCGCGTTACAGTCTGAGGGAGCAGAGAGGGGGGAGAAGGATGAGACGGGAGCCCGGTGAGAGGACAGGGGAGCGTGGCGGCGACATGCTGCTGGAGCAGGGCGATGACACTCACGTCTGCACTGGTAGCCCTGCTTGTTCAGACCCCTGTGAGGGACAGAGGACAGACATGAGGAAAGAGCAGCAGTCATCATCGTGTTAGTGTGTGTGTGTGTGACTCTGGAGTTGGCGCTCCAGAACACCTGTGTGTGTGTGTGTGTGTGTGTGTGTGTGTGTGGGGGGGGGGGGGTTGCGTACCAGACAAACTCTTTGCACACAGAGCAGAAGGTGGGCTGGGGGAAGAAGGTGGCGCTGAACTCATGACATTTGACCACATGGACTTTGGCCTGTTTAATGGCCCCGCGTCGATGGTTCAGGGCAAAGAGGCCCTCTCCCTCCCTCTCGCCATCCCCGTCTGCCTCGCTGTGACCTGCAGCATCTGACACACACACACACACACGCACACAACGTACATGCACAAATGCATTTAACTTTAAAAAGTTTGAGACAAATGAGTCACAATGTGCCGCCTACACACACTGTGATCGCATGATGTCCCAATGCCCAGTGTGTGTGTGTGTGTGTGTGTGTGTGTGTGTGTGTGTGTTGAGGGTTGTTAAAGGAAAAGTGGCTTTGGCTGACTTCCTGTTACTTAGCCCCACAAGCATTTGTTCAGTAGACACTGCCAGTTGCAATTCCAACACAATATAGATTACAGCCAAGTGTGTGTATGTGTTTAGTGTGGCTGTAAGTGTGTATTCAAGTCTATTTTTGAGTGTGAAATTGTGTGGGTTTTAGTTTGACAGATTTGAATATCTTTCTATATGATAAATAGTTATGGCAGGGCAATCAGAACAACACCTGTTGTCTGTTTGATTCTTATAATTGAATTGGCAAGTCTACATTTGAGTTATTCTCGTATGCACTCCAGGATTTCAAACAGACCTCAGCTATACGGACACAGCAGTGCTGATAAAGATGATCTTACAGGCCTGGGCGGATATGTAGAGTTTCAAAACACTAACCACTCTTCTCAAGGTAATATCTGGCCTCCATCAGGACACGCCCTTGAGGCTTTAGCTCCAACTGGGAGAGAGAGAGAGAGATAGAGAGAGATAGAGAGAGAGAGATAGAGAGAGAGAAAAAGAGAGAGAGGGAGAGAGAGAGAGAGAGAGAGGGAGAGAGAGAGAAAGGGAGAGAGAGATGAAAGAAGGGACAGTCAGAGAGATACAATCAAAAAGTTAAAAACAGGCAATAAAACACTTAACCTTGTTAAACGGACACACATCCTAAACCCCCCTCCTGCCCCCCCCCCCCCCCCCACCCCCCCCCCCCCCCCCCCCCCCCCCCCCCTCATTCTGGTTCCCTCCCCCCGTGGTCTCACCCAGATCTCCAGCTTGCCATTCTCCTTCTTGCAGCGCGAGGCCAGCGAGTCCAGCTGCACCGTGGCCTCCGACTTGAGTTCGGCCGTGCGGTCCTTCACCATCACGTGCATGACACGCCCCTGGTGGACGTGGGCGTCGAACGTGCTGCTCCACGGAGGATACATGGTGGCCTTCTTCTGCTTGTACACCTGCCCCTTTTCTGAGGGGGACAAGGGGGCATAGGGAAACACTAGGATGGCAACATCTTCCATGTTTAGTGGTTGTTTCCATTGCCACATGCGAATAGCATCTACGGGTCGGAGAAACCTATCCACTCTACTGGTAACATGTGCTCTGCATGCGTGCCATGTCGGCTTGTCCTACTTCGAACAGCAAGAAGCTGTGCCTATTGCGGCTAGACAGTATGGTGTCAGTGGACAGTGCTGACTCTGGCAGCTGTGGTCTGTACTCATTACAGCAGGCAGATGGGAAAATACCTTTTTTTTTTTTTATACCAGATGAGAAGTGTTTAGTAAGGTTTCCAGCAGCAGCCTGTGTCTCTCCAGGTGTCCTGTGACAAAGATGTGACCCTGTGTTCCTCTCTCAGTGGTCTCTGTCTGACCTTTAACTGGGCTTCCTCTCATGTTTATGTTCTAACGTCACAGCTCTGGTGACCCGACTAACTACTCAGATGAAAGATGATCCTTCTTCGATCATTTATTTTTATTTGACCACGAATGATGACTCTTGAGCTTTTTCTTGAAACCGAAATATCTTTGCTAGAAGATGTTCATAGCCATTATATTAAGAGGAGGAGGAGAGGGGGGGGGGGGGTTACTACGAAATTCATGCAAACTGGCTAACCATACATGCATCATCATGAGCTGAGTCAATGGACTATTCACTAGACAAAGCGGAATAGTGTACTATGATATCAGCACGCATTTTGACATCCATGTATCTGAAGTGTTTTGAAGGGGTTGCAGCAACCAAAACTGTGGCCAAATGTATCGGCTTACCATATCACAGGTGTGATTTATTAGCTTTGAAACTGCGCTGGATATTAAGCAGAACAACTATGTTTTGTGGTCTGATTCACTAGCCGTGTGAGTGTACTTTCTGGTAAAGGCTTGCAGTTTAAAAACAAATCTGGTCTGAAAATTAAGTGAATTGAAACTGAGGGAGAGTTCTTCCCCTGAATGAGTCCACCCTCACACATACACTCTAATAAAAGACACACACACATACACATATCACATGTCCTTCTAAAGGTTCTATGGTCTGGGTGTCATGAGAAAAGGGGAGGAACATTATAATCACATCATCTTTCCTCTCCAGCTCACTCTCTTCTTAGCACCAGACCTGTCATATTTACCCAGATAAAATGTAGTCAACATGGAATGAAAACCCTGTATTCAGCAGACAAGGTCATTCATGCTACTGTAACTAATCTCAAAATAAATATTACACAACAAGACAAATCACTTACTGATCTACACGCTTATTTGAAGTGTATCAGGACTCTCCATTTACAGCTCAGCATAGTTAAACAACATACCGGCCCATCACAGCAATGTCAATGCATTGGCTCACATTTGAACATAAGACACACACAGACAGACGTACCCGTGTCAATGGCCTCCTTCATGTAGACAGCACAGTAAGGGTTGAGTACCTCTTCGTGGTACGCTAGTCCCGGGTCCATCTCAAAATTAGAGAATCCGATACGCAGAAAGGGAGACATGACTGCGTGTTCCTCCAGATGAAAACCCACTCACAACGTCCACCCCGACCTCCAGAGAACCTTCTTTATCGAAACCCGCCCTCTCTGCACTTGTTACAGCGAGAGTGTGTTTGTTACTTTTGGAGTGGAGGGCTCTCCTCTCCTGTTGTTTAACCTCCCAGATGGAGTCGGTTGTTGTCAGGAGAGTCTCCCGGCCGTCACCCCCCCACTCTCTGACACAGGCCCCCCCCCCGCTGACTGGCCTTTTCCTCCAGAGGAGAGATGGACTGGCTGGCAGGGAACAGAGGGCAGAAGGAAGGGAGGGCTTTTTGTCTCACAGCGACAGTTCCGCCCTCAAAGCCTCACTCCTCCGGTCCTGATAAGAGCTGTGTCTCCCTGAGAACGGAAGGAGAAAGAGAAAGAGAGAGAGAGAGTATCCTAATGTCAATGACAAGGCAGCAGTTTCCACATCACCCAGTAGACTCGGTTTCTTTACGTCAAAACAAGAATTATCCACTGCTCAGCATTCCCAAACCCCAAACCAAAAACACATTTCCCACTACAGTGAGCCAGTGTGAGCCATAAGCACCTACCTCAAAGAGTACACATGAAACATTATTTGTAGAATCTATTTTACATAAATCCAGAGTTTACGCGGTCCTTCCTGTCATGACGGTTAGAGTACATCTAACGACTTGCAGCTAAACCTTCTCAGTTTTGAACCAGCCCAGCCAAGCCTGGTGCCTTCTGTGGTTAGCTCAGTGTCGACGGTGGAGGATCTACCCGTCAGAGTGATATTTGAGGCCTGACAGAAGGCTGTGTGTCAGTACCAGTCGGAGATGAGACTTGGAAGGGGCCTATTAATAGACATGTAATACTAAACGCTGTTCAGCAATAAGCGGGGCCAGTAGTCATCATTATACAGTAAGGGTCACTTGTAAATTACTTCTACCCCAGTGTGTTTGTGAACTCAGATGCACATGCACCATGAAGACACACACACACACACACACTCACATGTACAAACATCCAAATACAAAAATGCTGAAAGGTGTAAATTTTTTCTACGTACACACAACTAAGTCAGCTACAGCACTGCAGTGGTTACTAACAATCAGTCACTAACACTTACTAACAGTTAGTGACATAATCAACTTCTCAAAAATATCTCACACCCATCCGCTCCCCATAGAGGTAACTGAAACACAAATTGAATTAAACTTATATAGCCCTTTTTACAAGAAAGTGTTTTCACAGTTTCACAGTTGCCCACAGACCAGCATCAATAACCCATCTGAACCCTCAGAGAAGATAAGAACAAACACACACATGTACAAACTCACACACTACCTACCTCGTCAACTGGGATTCTCTGACTGCACGAAGCCCGTGCAGCCTCCTGTGCAAAGCCTGTTTAGTAGCGTTGACATAAACCTATAGCTAATATGTTACAACTTCCTGTGTTTGAGTGACAGGCAGCTAACCACACTTCCTGGCCCAGGGTTATTATATGAAACTTCACAGGTGGGGAGCTCCCGAAAACACAACAGAGAAAAAACGAAAAACACAAAAACAAAAACATAGAGCTCGAGTTTAAATCACATTAAAAATCATCAGTCTACATTCTACAACATATGTTGGATTAAATGCATTGTAGATTGAGGTTGAAATTACATGATAAGCCTCCCCTTTCAGCTCTAATACCCTGTATTTAGGTTGAAAGGATACAGGGGACATTGTTAGACCATAGTCTATCCCTGATTATCAAAAAGCAGAATTTCTGTTCTTTATCCGGTCAACAGAACGCAGCCCGGAGGAGCGAGACCCACAGGGTAACCTGGCCGACCTACAGCCATGGAACTCTTTCATCGCATGGCCTCCCGTCGACACACACTCACACATGCAGACACATACACGCACAGACACCTCCAGATGGAAAGGTCAAACACAATGGCCAACGCCATGAAAAGAGCCTGTGCCCTTTCAGAGATATTTCATCAGGGTCAAAGTCAAAGCAGCCCCCCAGGAAGACCTCTGTACTGAGCAGCATCAGAGGTGTTTGTGTGTGGATGTGCACACATATGTGAGGTAGAGAGAGGATTGAGAGAGAGAGAGAGAGGAGAGAGAGAGGAGAGAGAGAGAGAGAGAGAGAGAGAGAGAGAGAGAGAGAGAGAGAGAGAGCATGGATATAAAAACCTTAGTAGTTATTGACAAGCGTTTGTGTAACCATGGCCATTTATAGAGGTTATACTGACATGTGACAAGGCACTTAAGAAGGAGGTTAGTTAGTAAATATGTGGGGCTTAACAGTGGAGTGTTTGACCACTGTTTCATTGGATATTTAGTGCAAGGCTTATTCAATGAACAAATGAACCCAGAAGTGTGAACACCTTACGCAAATAGTTGAGGATTTACCTTAAGTTGACTATGAAGGCAGAACTTGTGTAATTCCTGACTTACATTTCATAACAAAGAGTCCATTGAATGAAATTCAAAAACCATGGAAAAACATTTGTGTGTAGTGCTATTGTCTATAAGTTTATGAAGCCATTGAAGCATCTTCTACTGTATCTGTTATTATAACCAGTACAGTATTAGGCTATTTCATTTGAAATAATTGTGGGTAATTTTTAGAGCACCAATTAAAGTAACAAAAATACGTTATATGCGTAAGATTAAAATAGCGAGGTTCAGTAAGATAGGCCTGCGTTTAATTGACAAAACGAATTACCAACTAAAGGCAAAATTAGAGCCTATAGTTGACGCTCAAAAATACTTACCACAATAAGTCAATGATGACCCGTTAGTCAATGGCTTGAGCATTTCAAATAGTATTTCAGGCATTATAGACAACTACACACCAACAACACTGAACAGCAGACCACAAGCTCACCTCAACTGCCGGCGGCATAAGAGAAACACGCTGTTTCACTCCATCCGTCTCAAACATCTGTTCAAACGTCAGTTTAGTTTTCGGCATTAAATAATTACGCTTAAACAGTTCAGCTGCGAATCTCACATCCACTTGTACTCTCTGCGTTGTCGTTTGTCTTGGGCTGTAGACTTTTTGATAGCTAGTACTCTTTATGTTGCTACAAGCTTTTAAAACAGTCATAAGGCAATGAAATTCAATAGCGCACTCATGAGGACTTCAGTGCTACTGCACGTGTAAAGGTCAGGTAACTTGGGCATGTTTGCTGCACACCTAGTTTACTGTCAGTGATTTTATCCCACTTTCCGTTTTGTAGTAGGAAAATGGGACTCATTTTCTGTACGAAATAAATAAGATAGTACACCAAGCGCCCTTAAAAACGCCATCTGGCGGACAAGGTAAAATTCGAGGTTATTTTAATTGGGATGGAATTTTGGCTCATCACCAAAGGGCACTTCGACTGCCACGGGGTCCTGAGTTAAAGTAAAGCCAGATGTCCACTGCAGCTGTCGAAAATCTGGATTAGAAAAGCCACTCGTGTGAAAGAATAAAAATAATAATTGTTCAGCAGGTTTTGTATACACATACGAATCTCAGTATGTGAGGTAAACGTACAGCTTCTCCTCCACAAGATGGAGACACTTAACTGTAGTTGAGTATTTTTCGCTCCACTCAATACCCCACAAGAATAGGTCAGATTTCTTCCACCAGGAGGCGTAGTGCCCTCATGGTGCCTAGCTAGTCAGAATGTACAGTATGTCGAAGGTAACCAGTTGGGCCACTCAGGAACTATAGCCCAGAATTTCTTTTCTAAATAGATCCCTGAGTCAAGATCATGGGAAACATGATGCCTAAGCATGACTATGACACATTCCTGCTCAGGTCTGAATAGAAGCAGGAGCATGCATGATCCAGATAGACTAAAATATCACTCCAACAATCATGAATATTTATTCATTTCATACTATCCACATCACATTGGATGATTAAAGTGGCATTCAATTATGAGCCTCTCTCTCTCTCTCTCTAAAAAAAGTATGAAAGGAAAAAATGAAATGCAGGTGTATTGAACCTGACATGTTTTTCCCCCACTGACAGAGTTAAATAACCAAGCACAGCTTAATTTACATTTTGATTGAGTGATTGGTTGACAACAGCTGCATAATAATCCTCTGTTCTGGTTCCTTGATCCATAATATTTCACTTTTCTATTCACCTATGAATGTGAATGTGTGAATGTTTTTATTCCAGGATAACATTGTGTTGGTGTTACAGATTTTCCTAACATTCATTAGGATCTTATTATGGGAAACCCATTCATCTAAGCAAATCTCACATTGAGTTTTGAATCAATGGATGTGCTCAAATGATTCCCGGTTTGAGAGGAGTGTTAGAGTCTTTTGATGTTGATACGGGATAGGTTGGTGTGTGTGTGAGCGAGAGAGAGAGAGAGAGAGAGAGAGAGAGAGAGAGAGAGAGAGAGAGAGAGAGAGAGAGAGAGAGAGAGAGAGACAGAGACAGAGACAGAGACAGAGACAGAGACAGAGACAGAGACAGAGACAGAGACGGAAAGAGAGAGAGAGAGAGAGAGAGAGAGAGAGAGAAAGAGAGGGAAAGAGAGAGAGAGAGATACAGAGAGAGAGAGAGAGAGAGAGAGAGAGAGAGAGAGAGAGAGAGAGAGAGAGAGAGAGAGAGAGAGAGAGAGAGAGAGAGAGAGAGAGAGAGAGAGAAAAACAGAGAAAGAGAGAGAAAGAGAGAGAGAGAGACAGAGAGAAAGAGAGAGAGACAGAGAGATAGAGAGTGAGAGAGTGAGAGAGAGAAATAGGTTCCGAAGAGCATTATTCCTTTGTACAGTGCACCGATACGGCACTGAGGGAGTAAGCCTGCACTCTTTTAATACATGTTTCCATGGAAACCGGACCAGCAGCCAACCAGCTGCTTAAAGATTCCAGAGAAATTCCTCCACACCCCTCCCCACACGCACACACAAATTCAGGCACGTGTGCACACGCACACACACCTTATGCATATCGGTACTCTATACTATACTAGTGTGAACGCATGGATTATAAAGCAACCTGCTAAACGAAGCCCTGTATAAGAGACCCAATGTAACTGCTCACAAGTAGGATGAGTCTGTATGAGTTGGTAGTTCCAGAGGATGTGGTTAACCTGCTACTGACTGTTTCACACATACACGTACAAACATGCACACGCACACTCAAAACATGTCTCTGCAGAGAATCCATTGTGACACTGTTATGCCGGTCAACCAAAAGCTAAAAAGATAGACCTAAAGGAAAATGAATCAGCAGTTTCAGAGAAAACAAACTAAAACAATTGAATACAAAGGAACCATTTGCCCAATGTTTGAAGTAAGCAAAGACAAATTGAACAACTGTTTTCATTTGAAAATACAGGAAAATTGAGAGCTGACGTTTTCCTTCTCGCACACACATACACTCAAACTGTACACAAATAGAGCGTGATAATTGGAATATGTTTTTCTCTTCAACATCTGGGGTAACACTCCCGTAAACAGAAAAAAACAACAGAGAACATGCAAGAGATATAATGGCAGAATTGGAGAGAAAGATGGAGAGAGAGAGAGCAAGAGAGCAAGAGAAAGAGAGAGAGAGACAGAGAGAGAGAGAGAGAGACAGAGAGAGAGAGAAAGAGAGAGAGACAAGAAAAGGACAGTGGAAGTCCTCTCATGCCTTGTCAGCTCTCAGTCTCGAAGGGTTTGAATTTCACTGACACAGCACAGAGCCTTGTCGTTCCTCTCGACCTTCCAGAGATGGAGAGACGTCCCCATGTAGAGCTTCTCACGTTACAGACAGACCCTCCCCTCAGCGTCGGCCCCACACCGTCCTGTTCGCCTCTTCCAAAAACACACTAAACTGACGGATTAGCGGAAACGACTACGTCAAATTCATTTCCCTCAAAGGCCATTGTTGGACCCATTGGGGAGACCTGGTCATAGTTTAAATGGGCCACTAACTGCATGCTGTATTTTACAGCACCTCATTTGCGATAAAGTGTAGAGGATATCTAGTGTGTTTAATGTAAGGTAACTCTGACTTTCCATCCGCACTCTGTAAACCAGCATATTGGGGTTGAAGCCTTCTAAAGCTCCCTCACTGCGTGTTAGGTCTGCCTTGAGGCTGGCTGACGGATTTGAAATTACATTCTGGGCAAAGACAAGACATGTTTGATACTTTCATCTGGGAATGTTGTATTGGTCGTCTCAAGGCACTTGTGTTTTTTACTCCCTCGGTTTGTTTTAGATCTGTGCTTGGCTGGCAGAGACACATACATAAATGATAAAGAGAACCAGAGAAAAACCTACAGTAACGTTTCGATCCACAAGAAACTGTGTCTGGTTTGATGTGAAATACATTCTACAAAGATTTTTTGTTCATCATTGCGCCAACTCATATTTTACCATTCTATTTGAATCACCCAATCCCAAAAACAGAAACCCACAAACACACTGACACACACTTGTCCCCCCCACACACACACACCCTCCAAGGGGCTCCAGTTGTGCTTCACTTCACTTCTGTCATTTTCAAAGAGACAATTTATTTCAATTGTTATCATTTTATCCATTCCCCCCAATGATAACATCAACAAATGTATTATCTCTGTGTAAGGCACAGGAGAAGTCTCTCCCTCTCTCACACACACGCACACACACACACACACACACAACAGGGTACGCAGAGTCACACACAGGCACAAACACACGCACACAAAAACCCTGTTTCTCTATTTCAATTTTAGATGCACCCTTCACAAAGTAAAGGCATATGGAAATGAAAGTGGAGCAGATGGAGAGACGGTCTCAGGGGCACCACAGATGACTTATGAATAATGAACAATAGAGAGGAAACTGTTTTGCTGGTACACAGAGGTGCGATGTTATGGACTGGCTCTCATTCTGCTCAGCTAAACCCTTAATCAATTGTGAATCATGTCTAAATGATGCAATCACTGCAACACTTCTTCAATTTGTTCCAGTGAGATCATCCGTTGGGTTATCAAATGCGGCTTCGTAATCGATGTGAGACAAGCCTCATTAGAATTACATTGATCTGAGTTATCAACTATACTCTGATAGTCCTACAGCATGTTCCTTTTATTAAAGCTCTGATAAGGCCTGACAGTGTTTGTATGTTAAATCTTCGGTAAGGAGACATTTGAGATCTCTCTTATACGGTTTGACTATGTTGTAGGACTGACCATGCTTAGAATGGGTTTAGTAAAAGTTCATACAGTACAACCCTGAACAGTCCCGTGCTTATGTCTTTGGTGGGTGTAGTTATTGACTGGCAGAGATTAGCTCAACAATCTCTCCAAACATCATCATTTTCTCATTCAAGCATTCTCTATTTATCTGTCTTTATCTGTCCTTTGAGGGCCGTACCACAGTGCTGCAGTGACCTAGATTTGGGCCTGCAGTGTGTGTGTGTGAAAGAACAGTGTGAAAGTTGTGGTTAACCATTGGCAGTCACAGACACACATTCACACAAGCATGCATGTGCATGTACTGTTGGCATGCATAAAAGCACACAAACCCACACCTGGGTTAAGCCTCCTCTGTATGTGTCCTGTCACACCATGGGCATTGAGACAGGAAGGGAATGAGGGACACACCTGAATATGCATTTGTTGGGACCATTGTGTTTCATTGGGCAGCATTAGCATCACAGTGTGACTGCAATTTACCTCAGGAAGACCAGCCATGGAACTACACATTTAAATTGAACTGTTGGTCTACATTCCCATATAAAAGATTTAAATGAGTGTTTTGTGCTATGCAATCATGACCTATCCAGTTTGTATTCACATACGACGACAGGAGAAAAATCATGCAAAGCAAACGTTTGATATTGGGTTGCCAAGCAACGGAGAGAGGTAGCAGTTGAACAGACCAGCTTTTCAGAGTGACTCAATAGAACGTGTCAGAGTTGGTGTATGTGTGTGCTATTAAATTAATTCAGCTGTGCCGATACAGGAAATTGGTGAGGCACGACTTGTCTTGCAGTGAAATAGACTCATCTAAGTACTGTTTGAATTACATTAAGTACTCACATTGATGTTAATGTGGAAATTAAGTAACCTGTCAGGTGCTGCATGCCCCAAAAGCATACAATGATCTCCAATGTAGGTCTGCATAAACGTCTATTTACCACATAGGAACTCATAGCCTCTGATGACTATTGAAGTCACTGTATAGAAATGGCGGTTTTCACTAAGAAAGGCATGATACCTTTCTTGCACATGCAAAGAAGGACCATTACTATGAAAATCTGTATAAATTTATTTTCTTATTATCAAAAATATCTGCACCACATTTGCATAGATTATATGAAATATATTTTAAGATTGTTTTGAAAACATGGTTCCATAAAAGGAAAATAATTGGGATCAAATAAATTAGCTTGTGATTTCCTGTTCTAAAATGTTTTGACTAGCTAGTTGTTCCAATCTCTAAACAGGAAATTGACTTCTATCTAACATAAATAACAGGAACATCTTACAGAACATAATTATGGAAATGAAAAGAGCTGGATAATGTACAGCCATATTACTACAGTATCAATTCAACTGGTAACCAAACAAGTATCCACATAAGATAGTTCATCTCTTAAATATGCACCATAATAAATATTGCAAATATATTATCGCAAATATATAATCTTAGGTTAATACATATTTTTGTCAATTTCTTATAAATCAATTTAGCTGGAATTAAAACAAAGAGATAACGCTGGGAAAATAAAAGTAAATAATTCTGCTTAAATGCAGTGGCAGTTATCACAAATAGTATGTATAGAACATGAAAATCCATTCGAAAAATGAGAAAAACAATGTTCACAGATCTGTATTCCACAGGGATTGTGGAAATAATTGTAGGAATCCCTTTACGCTGCTCAAACAGATCAAAGATCCTGAAAGTGTGGCGGGTTCTTTTAAGACTTTGTCTGATGTTACTTCCTGCCCTGAATCATAAGTCCATCACATTTTCACTCCGATCTTCCGACCAGCAAAAGGTGAAATCCCAGAATCCTATAGGATTAAGGAGCCTGTACTCTCAGAATTGAATTAAAGTCAACATTCAGAAGCCAACTCTGTTCCACTTCCTGTTCCACTTCCACTTTCTGTCCATCTGACACCTCCAGACTATAATCCAGAACTCAACCACAGGGTCATCTCAGAGCCTCCTCTTCCTCAGAGGAAAGTGGCAGGTAAAGCTTACAGGTGGGGTGCCCAATGTCAGTTGGCAAACTGTCTGTAGAAGGCCACTTTGACCCTCTCTATCTGGTGACACAGCTTGATGGCTGGACCAAGCTTCAGGTCCATACAGTCCTGCACTGTTGGCAGGGTCAGCAGCAGTAAGGCTTGGCCGTCGATGTCCTGGAGAACCACACAGAAACACAGAGAACGAAAGAGGGAGAACAGATTGAGAGTAAGAGAAACAGGGAAGTTGCATTTGGGTTTAAATGTGTGTGTAGGGATAACACGATTTCGAATGGGCGTGAAGGGTTGGGCCCTACTTGGACAGAAAAACAAACGTGTGTGTGTACCTGCTCATGGAAGATCTTGGCGAGGGAGGCACAGTCAGTGGAGGTGATGAAGCTCACCACCTCGTCTACGCTCCACTCCAGAGGGTTCCTCTCCAGAACCAGCTGGCTCTCCTCCTCGCTGCACTCCACCTGAAACAACAAGCCCCACAGCATCACCGCGTGTGTGTGTGGAGAAACGGGTTTGGATTTGTCCTCAGTGAGCATAAGACTTCTTGATACGTTTGTGTCTGTCTGTGTGTATTTGGTCTCCATACCTGCATGTCCTGTCTCTTGGGAGGCTGGTACTTGGCCTGGCTGTAGGACAGTGAGCGAGTGCTTCTTCTCCTGCCCTCAGGGCCGTCTGCTTTGCTCGAGGCTGCGGCCGTGTGAGTGGCCCTGCGTAGCGTGGCGGCGCGCCTCGGACGGCTGCTCGCCACCTCCACGGAGGAGGTGTCCGTGTGGTCCTCGCGCGGCTCCGAGCTGGTGCCTTCCTCGCTGCCCGACTGCATCTCCATGTCCTCGTCGTCGTCATCCTCATCGCTGTCCTGCATGGATCAAGTGTGGTGAGCATGAACAGGGAGAGGTGGGAGTAATAAGCACAAACGGAGATTGAGAGGAATAAAGCGAGTGAGGCAGAGAGAGCGTGTGAGAGAGAAACAGAGAAAGAGACAAAGGGGTGAGTACAGACAGAGAAAAAAGAGAGAGAGAGACTTGAAGAGAGCAGGGTGTGTAGAGTTGGAGACTGGGAGGCGGCGTCGTACCAGAGGTGAGCCTGCAGGCTGGTAGTCCACTGCAGACGAGCGTCGCTTCTTCTGGACAAAGATGGATTTCCTCTTCTTCCTGCGGCGAGCAGGCTTGGCCACGTCTCCCTCCATTGAGAACTCTCCTCCGCATGGCTTGGTCGGCTTCTTCTTCTTACCATAATAATACGCTGAGGATAGCAACACACAACCGATCACACACTCCACCATCTCAGAGATTCTCAGAAACACTTCCAAGCAATTTTGTATTTGCGTGTTCTGTTTTATAGGCACTCTCCGCATTTGGAATTTGCTTTCCCCACACACAAATACAGAAATACATTTTGTCCTTACTATATTTGGTCTTGGTCTGTACAAAGCAGTTCTCTGGACACTTGTCTGTGACGAGGACTGTGCTGAACAGGTTTGGGCAGCACTGGAGCTTCACACACACTTTACGACAAAATTCTGGTATCTGCTCTGCCAGACGCACAATACGGATGGACGAGCGATACGTCTTTCCCTTGTATCTGAGGAGAAGAGAGAAGAAAAAATGATATAATTCTTTGGAAAACTGGAGTTTAACATCCCGTGTAAAGACTATATCTACGCACAGGATGTTTCTTCTCAGTCACTGAATCTGAACCTCCCTCTGCTCACAGAGAGCTTGTGGCCTATCCAGGTCTATATGTTTACTAGGTCTGCTTACTTGGCCTTGAGGGTCTCCTCATGGCAGTCCCAGTGCTGGTCCTCCACCTGCTGCAGCTCCCTCAGGACACGCCCAGGCTTGTAGGCCGCGTTGATCAGCATGCCCAGCACCTAGGTCAGGAAAGAGCACTTCCGGGGTCAGAAACAAGGCACCTCCTGCTTGATATACTGGTATATGACCCAGACACAATAGTGTGATGGACAACTAGTTTGTCCACTGAATGCAGTGTAAAATACTGTTTGTTGAAAGACAATTATCTGTGAAAACTGATGAGACCAAACAATAAGATGACAGACATTTTGATGAATTACTTGAATCTCCCCCTCTCTCTCTCTCTCCCTCCCCATCCCACCCACCCCCTCCTATTGTCCCTCTCCTAACAAAAAATGAAAGAATTGGGATCAGAAGTCAGCATGCTTCCACAGTTACACGCAGGCACACGCACATAATCAGAAAAACAGCATGTGTTTCTACAGAGGCTTTGTGTGTGTGTGTGTGTGTCTGTGTAAACAGGCATGATTGACAGCTCCACACATTAAAAGAAGCTTCTGCTGGCAGTCTGCAGGTGGTTAACAAGATGTCTCAGTCTCTCCTTTTCTCTCCATCTCTCTCCGCCTCTCCCCCTCTCCTTCTGTGGATCCCTCTTCTTTCTGTCTCTCCGGCACTGATTAGGCATGTGCCTTTCTCTGCCCCCCTGGGTAGGATGTTCTACCTCTCTCTGCCCCCCTGGGTAGAATGTTCTACCTCTCCCTGGCCCCTTGGATAGAATGATCTCTCTGGAACTTCCACACAACAGCCTTTTTTCTCCCTCTGTGGGTGGAGGTCTGGCTCTACCTCACTGATGTGATGTCTGGGTTCTGATCAGGCATATGTTAAGGTACCTCTTTCAGGACCAGCGTGCATTTCCCTGGCCCTACGGCTTGAGGCAGCTCGGCGATGCGGCCCTTGTTAAGGTAAGGGCCGGAGAAACAGCGGTGGTTCACAAAGATGCGCGAGCAGCAGTACCGTCCATTGGCTGAGCCTGGAGAGGAGAAACAATGCATCATGGGACATCAGACCAGTGATAGACAGATGTACAAATTATCCAAACAACACTGTGGACGGCTTGTAGCACTACAAATTGGAGTCAAACTGGAGTCTACAAAAAGTAGAAGCAGAATGCACTAACAATATCAACCATCCCTTAGACTCAAGAAAAGAACTACAGGAATGGCAAGAATCAGAACCAAAATAGAATTATTATTAGTTCACCAAAAGTACTTGAGCTAAATGATAAGCATGAGACCCTGGCACAGCAGAGCATTGCCCTCTACCCTGAACCCACACTTGCAGACAAGGGGCACCTGTAATTGTGCAGCTCTGGGTGAATAATTACGAGGCTGTTGAATATGTATGTGCAAGTGGGTGTTTTCTTTTAAAAAGGATCTTCGAAGGAGGGGCAAGGGTCTCATGAAAACAATACCGTCGCACCACCCCCTCTCTACACACACCACACAAACACACACTTAACAATGCCTGTCTACACTGCTCCTAAGATAACATGTGCAGTTGGTCTGCTCCCATTGGCGAGGAGCCCCCAGGAGCCCAGGGACATACTGTGCAGAGGGGATCTCTGATTGGGAAGTGCTACAGGCTGACACATGTTGTTTGTTCATGTTACTGCACCCCCCACAACAGGGGTGGATGATGAACTGGGCCCATAAACACACACACACACACATTTAATATATACGCACATATTTAGTATATACAGACACAAACACAAAAGCAAACATAGCCAAACGCACACACACACAGATAACTTCTGATGCAGTGTGCTGGCTGAGTTTATCACTGTTATCATCATCATCCTCATCATCATCATCATCATCGTCGTCCTCCTTTTCCATTATCATTAATAACTGTAATTAAATAATCTTTCATTTGGACCGGGAGGCTCAATTACCTGTATCCATGGCAACTGGCTGGCAGAGATTGAGAGGGATGGTCTCCACAGGCTGGGGCGGGGTAAACCTGCAAACCAGCAATTGACCAATCAAATCATCCAATAGCAGTGATTGACCAATAATCCAAACAATCAATCCCAGCAATTAACTGCATATATTTCTGTCTTCAGATTTAGCTTTTTCTGGTATACATAGCTGTTCCTAACACTGTCAAACTCCAGTGAAATGGTAAGGTTAGATATTGATGAAAGCCCTTCATAGAAAAGTAAAATGGTATTAAAGGTTTGCTGGGAGGGTTGACAAAGCATTGCTGAAAGTCTCATATTTCTCCTGCTCTGAACAGCCATTTCCTCTTCCTCCAGGCTGCATTTGCCAGCCACTAGTGCAACATGTCATTTGTCAACAAAATCAATCAGGGCTCTGAGGAGGCAATTTAACGATGAACAACTATACAGTGTGTGTGTGTGAGTGAGAGAGAGAGAGAGAGAGATAGAAAAAAAGAGAGAAAAGGGAAAAGAAAGAGAAATAGGGAGAGAAAGAGAGAGAAATAGTGCCCTGGGGGCTTTTGGATGAAATCCACTTCTGAGTCTCCACCTCGGGTGTTTGTGGAGTAAAGAATAGAGATTGTGTGGGGCAGGAAATGGGTAGGCATCGATTTAGTTCTGAGCCAGGGCAGAGCTTCAGAGAGGTTTAGGCCACATGCTTTAAACAGGTTGTAGAAGATGACAGCTGTAGAGTTCTTGAAGAGATGACTTACTGCTTCTCTGGCTGGACTACTGCAATCTTCTTGTGCTGCTGGCCTGACACAAACACAAAATGACAGGGTAAGCTCAAACCGTCCAAAGCATTATCATTTCACTCAAACACAGGCAGGCCAGCTTTATATTGTATCTATGTGTATGTGTGTGTGTGTGTGTGAATGTGTATCTTACTGTCTAACCGTGTGTTTGTGCACGGCCGTGTGTGTGTGTGTGTGTGCAGGGTAATACATACAGACAGGTTTGAGGGGAGAGGTCAGGGGATAACCGTTGGCCTCGCACCACCCTACAGGGAAGATGTCCATGGACTCCACATCCACCAGCCTCTCTGCCAGGGGCTGGGGCAGACCTGCACGCAGAGGGCACAACACACTCAACACTGGATACACCACATCCCTTCAAATCCACGCTAGAAGAGGAGGCGTGTGGACAGTATTCTGTTGGATTTCGCACACAAACACACACACGTCTTACCCTCCAATCGGAGCCACAGCAGGCGGCCCTTGGCTTGCGTGATCTGAGCCACGCACACCTCCTCCAGCCTGTGAGGATTCACAGCCTCCAGCCACACGTCCTTGGAGAAGCCTCTGCTCTGCCACGTCTACACACACACACACAGGCACAGCAAAATCTGAATGAACTAAATGCACCCATTCACCTGAGAGAAGTGTATTTCTAACAGTATGAATAAAGTGTGTGGTGTGTGTCTCCATTGTGCGGGACGACACGCCTACTACAAAGGGACAGGAAGTAAAAGAGGATGAGATATAAGAAAAGGAGAGAGAGAGGAAGGAGGAGGAGGAAGAGCGGACTCACGTCGGGGAAGCAGCTGTCAGGAGCAGCCTCTGCCCCACGGTGCTTCAGGTAGTCCGCCCAATCAAAGTCCTGGCTGGGGTAGGCCCGCGGCCGCTCTAGACCAACCCCGTTCTTCATACACCACTGGACGGGCAGGATACCTGGCGAATCAGCATGGCACACCTGGGACAGGGGTGTGGCCTCGGGGGTTAGGTCATCGACTGTGACCTGGAAGTAGTGCTCATCGTATACCTGCAGAGAGGGATGGCAGACCAAAGAATTTGCAGGGTTCCATTCGAATCCGTTGTGAACACGCAGCATGCAGAGTCCCAGACATCAGTAGGGGATGTGGCAGGATATGGGGTGGTGAGGCTGAGTGGAGTTTGAGCTGGTCTGATGCCAGAGTTCTCCTTCACTCACCCGCGTGACAGACACGGGGCAAATGTGGAGCGGTTCCCATGGTGACACCATCTCCAGTTTCATGCCGGTCTTGAAGGAGTGTTTGGACAGATCGACATGGTCCTGGAACAACCCAGTCACAGTGTTACACTCACAAACGCAAACACACACACTTGTTACAGTTTTACAATACACTCATATACATTTTCTACTTGGGAATAACCGTACACAACATATTTTCCATTCATGAAAGCATGTTGTAGATCACTTTGAGGCACACTGAGAGGTGAGCCACTAGATAACAGCAGGGAACGCTTATCTAACCTACACTGCCATAAACCACATTGGGGCAGTAAACTGCATCCATCCTGATAAGGCTATAAACTTCCAGCGATGATGAAGTCAGAGTCTGGTTAAATTATGTAGTGGACTCCACATAGACCAAACAGCCTCATTGTTCAGTGGAACATGTTGTGGCAGGGAGGGGGGGGGGGGGGTCTTACCTTGAACACCTCCAGTGGTAAAGGTCTGCTCTCTGCCTCGGCCCGCGCTGCTTCCAGAGCCTGCTGCCACTCGGGGGCGCTCTTCAGAACACGCAGCTCTGAGGAGACACAGTCGAGTCACACACGCACACACACGCTTCATCAAGTCGATGACATGCAAACTTTAGTTCCATTTTCAGCTTTCAATGGACAGGAAACACCATCTTTCAGCAACACAAGCTCTTTATAGCACACACTTTCATACACCCAAATACAACACAAGCTCTATACAGCCCACACTTTCTTAGAGCTTAGAATGACAAAGAGAACTCCCACCCAAGTATTGACCACCTGCTAGCACAAAAATGATGCTAATTATTTCAGATAACTCATGTTTCGGTCATCATTCGGTTTTCAAATAATACTGTAAAATGTTATACCTGGCAGTCAACAGCATAATCAGAAATACATGCCTATGACGTAAAAGCTACATGTGACCTGGATGATTTCACACCACACAAGGAAACACATCTCTAGAGAAATACGGGAGTGAATAGGAGCCGTTCCATTCACAGCTGCACTTACAGGATCAGCCAGTTTGCAGGGAGAGGGCTGAGGGGGGAGGGAGAACTGCCAACTGTGCCGTTTAGAGGGGGTGTTAATAATGCTCATTATAGTAGCGCTATAGCTCTCTTTCAGAACTACAATCCCCAGGCACTATCATGGTGCTGGACTGAAGGTCTCACCGGCTGGAGGCTGCATGGAGAGACTGTTTTCCTGGGCCCAGCCTAGCGGGCGAAGCCGCACGTCCAGGTAAAACAGCCAAGGGCTGTGGGAGTCGTCGTCGAGGCCGACGTAGCGCAGATGAAGCCTCCCACCGACGTTCTGGGTGACGCGCACCGCCCAGTAGAGGGAGGGGTCCGTGAGGTCACAGAGCTCCATCACTGAGCCCTCCACGATCAGATCCACTGTGTTCTTACCTCTCAGGGGCTGAGATAGAGAGAGAGAGAGAGAGAGAGAGAGAGAGAGAGAGAGAGAGAGAGAGAGAGAGAGAAAGAGAGAGAGAGAGAGAGAGAGAGAGAGAGAGAGAGAGAGAGAGAGAGAGAGAGAGAGAGAGAGAGAGAGAGAGAGAGAGAGAGAGAGAGAGAGAGCAGAAAAAGAAAGCAGAGTGAGAAGGCGTGAGGGAGAGAGAAAGAAGGAGACAGAGATACTGTTGTTTATACAAACCTGGTGGCTTTTTGCGTATAAGATAACCCAACCTAGAGATTTAAATGTCTGATTGTTTAACCAGAGTTCAATCACATGTATACACAGTCACACTCCCTCTTTCACATGTGCACGTGATAACAATGCTCACCCCCTCTAACAGGTTAGCTGGGGCCGTCCTTGAGCCAGTCAGATCCTGGATGAGGAAGTCTGTCCAGTCGCTGTACTTATCCTTGATGGCTGGATGAGAGAGAGAGAGAGAGAGAGAGAGAGAGAGAGAGAGAGAGAGAGAGAGAGAGATTAATTAGATGTGGGTAGTAGACAACACTGAAAATACATTAAACAAGTTTTAACATTACAAATGTTGGAAGGAATTATTCATTTTGAGCACTGAGCACTAAGCGTGCACACACACACGCACACACACACACAGGTGTTCTGTAGTGCCATCTTCAGACTCATTCAAACTGCCGGGTCCCTGTTCATTTGCCTATGACATGTTTGTTTATTCCACTTCCTGTTTCCCACAGTGCAGCAGCGATGTATAATTCATGCTGAGTTATTATGGGGTTTGATTTGCCTTTGATTTCACGCTGACTACCCATAGATACACATGCACCAACTGCGGAACAAAGAAATGTTGCAATCAAGTATTTTTCAGTGACAGCTTGGCAGGGCTTTTTCAAAACAAAATTTGAACACAAAGGATCCAGGTGATTGTTTGAGCTAGTCCTAGCACAAATACAAGTGACCTATATTCCACTTATGAGAGTACGCTGCTATGCTAGCAAACCATGTGAGTCATACATGGTGAGCATGGAAAGTGACTGTGCTCTCTGTGTTGCCAACATCTTGCTTAAATACATGGAATGCATCAACTACTACAGATAACTGAACCTTGTAAGTTATCTGATGTTTAGCTGGCTGAGAGATTTCCACTGGAACTTTCCAAATCATGCTTTTAATATGTACACATTCCTGGTAATTTTCCGCAAAAGGTGAAAATACTTTTTTGAACAGCAAAGGTCTCTTATTTATGGTGTTTTTTTCCTGTCAGGTGACTTTCTCTGCTCACCAGTGGCACATGCGTGCACGTGGATAAACACATTCAGCCCACAAGAGCAGTCCTGTTGATCTTACCCTAGCAGTCTCGACTGTTGAGTAGTGAACAGAAATAGATCTGTACTATTCTTACAGATCCTGACTAGATTAGCCATCAAGCCACCTAGAATAGCATGTAGAGCAGGGCAGAACGCAGGCCTTGTACTGCTTCCAAACTTCCTCCTCTCTCTCGTCTTCCCTCAAAGAGCCCAGTCTGGTGTTTCTGTTCAAAACCATCTCTCTCCGGGCTGAAGGCAAAAGTCTGACTTTCGCATTTACAAGCCCTCCATAATGAACCTGGAGGACAGCCCCTCCCCCCCTCCCCCCCCCCCCACAGTCCAACATGCAAAAAGAAGGGGCAGAGATCCTGCCTATTTGCATATCCTGCAAGAGTCCATTGGGTAAACTGTGCTGTCCGAGTGGGATGCTGGCTCATTAAACGATCATTCTCTGTCTAACTATCTGAGGGTGGTTGTGGCCTTGGAACACAGCAGTACAACAGATTATAATCAAGGCTAATGGGAGCAAATTAGCTTTCATTCTCTCAGTTCATATCGAGTCATTATTTCACTTGCTTGATGCAGCAGTAAGACGTCTTGCTCCAGGGTGTAGTGTGTAAAGAACAATCCATTCAAACCGAAAGCTCGTATTTCAACCGTCAATAAGCATCTATAAAAGAATTGCATTGACACGCACACTCACGTAAACTGAATGCTTATTCAGTTTGAGTGTTATTGCTACAGTAGCCTATATACACACACACACACACACACACACACAAAACACACACGCACATCTCTGCACTGTCATAGATCAAATCTGGTGGGCCATTTTATGAGCAGGGAAATGTGATGATGTTAACTATTAACGATTTTATAGCTGTGTTCATGAGGAGACAGGGAAAAATTATAGATGCATGAAATATGAATTACCCTAGTGCAGTGTTAGAGATAAGTGCTGTGAATTTACTGTCCCTGGAGAGAAAAGAAAAAGGCTGGGGGATTGTGTGTGTGTGCATCCAGAGGTGGGTGGGGGTTTCCAAATGAGAGCCATGATAATAACGTGTGTGCAAATGTAAAGTGAAAGTACAATTCTGAGAGAAACAATGTCATCTTGAAGAGAAGTTGAATCTGCTTTAGTAGGCATTTCAAATGAAATATGACCCCTCACATCCCTCCTCCCTCACGTACACTAATATGTACACTTCCCAGAGCTTTTGTAAATTCAGTGGTGAGGACAGGGAGGCGGGGTCATTTGGGTATCAAATCAGCTCTGTTCTGCTGTCATAGAACCTTGCTAGGTTTGTCCTTCCTGACTACTCACCGTTTACTCTTTCAATGTGAGGGACAAGACACACACACACACAGACACACACACACACTCATACCTCTACCAGCTGCATGTCTAGCCGGGGCTATCGGTAAGGAGTTTGGTGAATGAACTAAATGAGCCGCTATAGTTGTGAGACACGTCCTACTGATCACATGACCTCCACTTGTGATTCCCTCGAAGCTCTTGACACATGCATGTTGTTACTTTGTAATGTCGTTGCTAGTAAATATAGACCATTCTGATCATCAAGATACTGTTCAAACCAAGCACTTCTCATTATTATAATTTGTTCATGTAATGCACACACAAGCGCACACACAAGCGCACACACACCCACTCACATTCAGTATCAGTATATGCAATGTAAAGGCAGATCTAGAGCTGGGGCCTTAGTCTGGGATTGACCCTACTGTATCGACCAAAATGTTAAATTATTACCAATAACCCAGCTAATCAATACCCATTTGTACACCATAATCAGGGTGTATTTGTGTATATGTATGTGTGTGGAAGCTCATGTCAGTAAGACATGTGGACATCTAAATGTCTAAACACTCCCATTAGAGAAGGGAGATAAGAAGAAGATAGGAAAACATGGAGGAGCATGCAGAGGGAGGCAGAAGAGTAAACTCTGAGGTAACTTCCTGTTAACAGGCGGACAGACAGGAAGGGGAGGAGGAAGAGAAGGCTGAGAAACAGGAAGCACACATGCATCTCAGAGTCAGTGTTAGCAGTACGTTGCTTCACATGAACCACTGGCCAATCAGGCAAGGCAGGTTTAGTTAGTCAGAGAGTCTGATAGGTAAGCTTACCTTTTCTTAGGTAAACGTTATCTGAGAAACAAAAAGAAATAGGTGTAACTGTAATGAAGAAATACACACACACAATGACAAACTCTGTCTCTCTTTCTCAACACACACACAGGCATAGTTACGCAACCACACACGCACACAATGTGATACAAGAGCCTTGAAAAGTTGCCATGGAAGGAAATGCAGTGTAATTGGATATGTGATCTGCATACAGTACGAGAAAGTGAGGGATCATCATAGTTTGCTTTTTCCTAGTAAACTCATGCAACATAGTGATCTTTCCAAAGCGCATACATACATCCATGTAAAGAGCCCTATCGAGCCGACTCAATCCACTGTTGTTATCTAGCCCCACAGACTGTCAACTCTTCCTGTTATCATCCATAGTCCAGTACGTTCCATGTTCATGCTCAAGGTCTGATGCTCAGTGAATAACCCCCCCCCACACACACACGGATCTGTCCCTTCAAACCCCTCCGCTCACTGTGAGTGCCTGAGAGACCCTGAGCGGAGGCAGACAGACTGGGTGTGGGAGTCAGGACGTATGGAGTTGGTGTGGATGGTGAAGACACACCTGTCACAAACTAACAGACTACGGTAGTTCTAATTATATTATGAGTCCAACTAGTAGTTCTATTTCCTGTAATTGATACTGCTGTATCTGATCCCGGCATAACGTGCTGGGGTACTTGTGTGCATAGTAATGCGTGTGCTTATGAAATATAGATTACATTTTGGACAAGCCTTGAACACTAAGGGGTGAAAGAGGCAGACATGTTGGACACAGATCTCTGAACCTTGAGCAAAGAGTGGAGCCACTGCTATTTACCATGTCTAATATGACATGTGTGTTTTTGAATTGAGTGTGCGTGTGTGAGAGAGTGTGTGAGTGTGTGTGTGTGTGTGTGTGTGTGTGTGTGTGTGTGTGTGTGTGTGTGTGTGTGTGTGTGTGTGTGTGTATGTATGTATGCATGTTTGTTTGAGTAAGTAATGGGATTGAGTAAGGGACTGGCCTGTTGTTCCCCCTCCACTGTCACCTCAGTGCAGCGTTAGAGCTTCAGCGTTAGAGCTTCTGGCTGTTGTGGGCGTGAGTGCATGTTCTGTTTGACTGTGGTAAAAGGTCTTCTCCATCAGTCATGACATCATATGGTTTCTTTCATCTTTATTATGGTGACCCACCACAACAGAGATATGGCCATTAAAGTAACAGACATTATAAGTGAAACTAGATCTTAAAGAATCCAATGAAGACTATGACCAATTGGGTGATTATCCATTACTGAACATTGATTAACATGTAACCATTGCATGTAAGTGAACAGCAAGTGAAGTGTCTTTTGTAGATGTTCAGTCATGGCTGAAATATGAAAGTATGCTGAAGGTTTGAGTGTGTGTGTAATGGTGTGTATATTATAGTGTTTTTGTTTTACAGTGTATGTATTATGGTGTGTGTGTGCTACAGTGTGTGTGTGTGTGTGTGTGTGTGTGTGTGTGTGTGTGTGTGTGTGTCATGGTGTGTGCATTATGGTGCATGTGTGTGTTATGATGTGTGTTAGGCAGAGTGCAAATTATACAAAGACAATCGGGGGGGGGTCAACTTCTTCTCCAGGTCGTGTATCGACCCCCCCCGACCTGTAGACCCCCACAATCTCTTATGTGGGGGTCCAAGTCTTAATTAGGGGGGTCAGACCCCCCAAACCCCCCCGTAATTTGCACCCTGGTGTTAGGGGGTGTTTGGGTGTGTTATGGTGCAGCTGTTAAGGTGTAAGTCCTACGTGTGTCATGGTGTGTGTGTGTGTGGTAGGGCAAGTGTGTTATAGGTTGTCATAGTGTGTTTGTGTGTGTGTGTGTGTGTGTGTGTGTGGGGTCACTAGCGTGTCAGTTGGTTTACCTCCTGGTGGCATGAGAGTCTTGCTGTTCTGGGCACACCAGCCCACAGGGTGGAGCTCTGCGTTCATGACATCACACCAGAAGTCAGCCTTCCGGTCTTCTCCGTAGCCGCTGAAGCGCAGCAGCAGCAGCTGGCCACAGGTGGTGATGATGGTCGCCACCCAGTAGGTGTCTGGGTTACTCTTATTGGCCACCTCCAGCTTCATCCCTGGCTGAAAGCTGCTCTGTAGGCTGATCTCCACCTGGATGGACCAATCACAGAGCGTGTGGTCACACAGGGGACCGTCCTGTCTGGGGACTTAGAGAAGCTAGTTTGGGTTGAGGTAAAACTGATGAAATGAGGATTTGCATAGCAAATAGAGAGAGACGAGAGGGGCATGTCTGTCTAGTCTGAATGTGCCACATATATTATGTGTTTTGCTACAGGCAACAGCACACACACACACAAATCTAAACCCATTACATAAAACACAGCAGGATGTACAACTCTAAAACACACACACACACTCCCACACAGAGGCTGGACTGCCTGTAGCTCTCTTATATAACCCGAGTGATACAGCACATTTGCATTGTTGTAGCAGGAAGTCATGAGGCCATTTGCATTGTTGTTACTTATAAGATGTTGGCCTTTTCCAGTGACACAAGCTGTGTGTTTGCTGTGTGTATGTGCATGAGACTGAGGAATCACTGTTTCAATTTGTCCAAGCACGGCGCGAGAGAGAGAGAGAGAGAAATGGAGAGAGAGAGAGAGAGAGAGAGAGAGAGAGAGAGAGAGAGAGAGAGAGAGAGAGAGAGAGAGAGACTGGAGTTGCACTCTAATTTATTTTTTACTGGGGAAAAAATCCTGGTCTGTTTTTGTGACTCAATCCACTTTTCTACCACATATGACCTCCCTGGGAGTCCAAGAAGACATCTTTACCACTGAGGAAGTGGACAGCTGGCCTTCCTGGTATTTGATTATGAGCATGTACGTCATGAGAGACAGTATATTAGTCTCTTCTTTGCCGGTGGTTTAGCTTGGCAGTGCTGTGATCTCAGAAGCAGGTGTATAAGCTCTAAGTCTGGGAGCCAGTCTATGTTTAACAGCATTAGCTCAAGCCTAGTCTGGGCCCTGCTCGCTCAAACATACATGGTTAAAGGATTAGTTTAGATGCCACTTATTCCACGACAGTATTCGCAGGAGAACTCTTTTATTGTGTTGATATGTAGGGACACCCATGCGTGCTCACGTCACTCACGTGTCTGAAGGACGTATGAGGGGCGGCGGTGGCCCCCCTCTCCTCCAAATACTCCTCCCAGTTAAAGTCTGCCTCTTCCTCCATGGAATCTGATTGGAGGAAATCAGTCAGTCATCAAGACCGAGGTCAACCTTTTGTTCGTAGCACCACTTGAAAGATTTGAAGAAAACACTTATAAAGGCTGTATTACGAAACGTATATGAATAAATAAACACGACTTGTATTATATACACAAACACACAGTCTTTATCTACAATCCTTAGATTATAAAGGAACTGAAATAGGAACAACGCCTTCTTCTTAAATCCCCATTTGGGTCACTTGAAAATGTATCTGGTCCTCCGAGCGAGTGTTTGTGTGTGCGTGAGTGCGTGTGTCTATGTGTTCTTAGTCTAACGCAATGCCACTGTTTCTTCTCAAGGTGAAAATTGTTCAGTTTGCCTGTGGGACACTGATACTTGGAAGGTATAATGTGTCTGCCAGTGCGCGTGTGTGTGTGTGTGCGTGTGTGTGTGCGTGTGAGTGTGTGTGTGTGTGGTAGTCTCTGGGGATTCTACCATGTGAGTATCTCAATATGATTGTGTAGGCTTGCTATTCTCTATTCCACAGAAGAGTAGATGGGTTTCTGGTGTACTATGACATCACGAATTCTACTGTTCTAAACAGAAACAACAAACCCTAAAAAACGTTGACAGAAAATTTCCCAAGATATGCCAGCATTCCCTTTCTCATCAGCCCAGTTCCTGTTCTGCTTTATCTGTGATTTGAACTCAACTCAACCAATCTGTTGATATGATAACCAGACAAAAGGCTCTGAACAGAAACTAAAACAGACACACATTTCCATATCACAGGAGGTAAAACGCCTAGGGGCAAACCCTCACCTGTGTGAACCTCTTCCTCTTTCCCATTGGTTGGACTGTAGGACTTTCCCGTGTTGAGGGCCAATGGCCTGTCCTGTGTTTGGGAGTGCATCCTGGTGACTTTTAGCCTTCAACCTTTGTCCCCTGTCAGTCAGCAGATTCCTCCCCCTTCACTGCATCTCCTTCAGTCCCGGCTGACACAGAGAGGGTGGGGGCCAAAATAGTTAGTTAGGAATTTCAAATCAATATCCAACTGAAATCAAACCGTAAACGAATTCAACCTATAACAGTAGATTCCATAAAGTCTCACGTTCTGTTAGCCTTAGCTAACATAGTTTGATAAATGTATCTTAGGAAGGTTTCTGGAAACACGGATTGACATTTGATTCAACTCAACCTTTAGTAACTCATTCTCATTTTGCTTGCCTCTTTGTTTCCAAAGCATGCATGGATATCAGCAGCATTGTGGGGCTTCTGCCATGCTTGTCTCCGCCCCCACAATGACTCACTCTTCTACTTACCCCCCCCCCTTTCATCAGCCCAGCAATTAACACTGACTCAAAGAACAGACACTCATGGATGGCCTTCAGTCAAATGAAACCACAACAACTCTGCAAGTCTGCATAAACAGCTTTCAGCTGACAGTTAAACTATTAGCCTATAAAACTCACATATCTCTTAGCTGGTGCTCAAGGCTGAATTCTAGTATGGCGTCACACCCCTCTGTGTGGAGTCTGAATGAGGATTGTATTTACTTTACTGTAAATACTTCATTAGTGGTATGGCTGTGTGCTTGCACTATCTACATGGGTAGTTGCTTCATCTGCCAAAGTGAATGTCCCCCCCTCCCTCTCACAGTGATCCAAACACACATCCATTGCGTAAACAACAAGCTGGGCTAATTTGACTCACATGACACTGTCCTCTACCCCCAGCCCCCAGCCCCTTCAGTCTGTCCTCTACCCCCAGCCCCCAGCCCCTTCAGTCTGTCCTCTACCCCCAGCCCCCAGCCCCTTCAGTCTGTCCTCTACCCCCAGCCCCCAGCCCCTTCAGTCTGTCCTCTACCCCCAGCCCCCAGCCCCTTCAGTCTGTCCTCTACCCCCAGCCCCCAGCCCCTTCAGTCTGCCTACACACAGAACTAGGCTCCAAGACCAGTTTACTTATTAGTAACATCTAGATACTCCACATCTTTCTTAACTAGATGAATCCTAACGCACTTGTGCAGTCTTTGTCAGACAGAATTAAATATGTTTTTAAGATTCTCCTGTTGTTAGGGCAACATCTTCTTTTCTAAATGTACACAAGTTGTAATATAATCTAATGCTATTAACACTTTAACAACCATTTGCTAATTTAACAATTTGACACCTTTTGAATTCAAAGACTTCATCAAACAGAAGTTTCCAACAAACTTCAAAAAATACTTACAATATACTGAATATAATGAAATAGTGTGAGTGTGTGTGGGCGTGTGTGAACTTGTGTAATTATGTGTTCATGAAAGTGACATACCCATATAGTATGTATATGGATTTGATGTAAAAAATGCAGAGATAACCATTGGAGCTTACTAGTGTTAGCCTGGCTGCCAGCCCACAAAAAATGTGGTCGGGAAATTGGGTCTGGAGTAGCTCGGTTTCCCGAACAGGAGCTGTTCGGACCAATGAAATTGTCAGGGCGGGCTATATATGATGATGGACAGATGATCAACAGTAACATAATCAACCACTTCACCAAAGAGCCCCATACTCACAGCCAAACGGAGAGCTATCAGACTCATATTCTGACTAGAATTATGAATATGGCAACGTCAGGCTGTACTAGTGCTACACTATGATGGAGAAAAGGTTGTTTCCTTAGGACTATAGGATCTTGCTAATCAAAATATGAAGATAGTTTGGGTTAGTAGAAACCCTTATCAGTGAAATATAGTTCTGGCTTGTTTGATTATATCACTCTACATGAAACCAATGACATCAAAAACTGTTGTCCAAAGGTATTCCCTTGATGACAACGATGGTGTTTTATTCCTCCCTTAATTCTGGAAAACTGTTTGCTACATCTGGAACTGAAAATTGTCCAGTCAGAAAGGATATGTGTAACATCTCCTCAATAATAATTTTCTCAGCCCCAATGTTTCCTAAAATTGAATAAAACAACAATGTTTCCATGACAGCAGATGGTGGACTTGGGTTTGGACCATCCCTGTCCACTGCAGACATCAGAGCACCCCAGATTGAACCTTGAGGATTATCCCAATCTGGGAGTTAATCTTAGGGCCCAGGTCCGCTGGCCCTGGGCCCATCAGCCTCAGATTGAGCAGAGCTGGATCTATTGATTAGCACTGGTAACCCGTGGATACCCCATGCTGGTTTTTGCGTTTCTGTAAACCCCAAACATGAACCAAGATTTAACAGAGAATTAAGAGATTAACCAAAACTATTTGGTCAGAGGGGATACTGTCTTTATCTACTATCAACCACAGTTTGATAGAGACTTTTTGTTGTTAATGCAAAAGTCAGAGAACTTAACCTTCTTTGGTTAAGTTAAGTCTAAATCATATATGTTTGGTCACTAACCCCCACTTGGTTAGAAACAGTATCTGAAGCATTCTCAGATCAGCTGACTTTGATAAAGGCTATGTGCAAACAACTGACTGGGCAGCCCTCAACACACACAGGCCCAGAAGAGCCTACAGAAGCCACCTCGGGACGCCCTCTCATTATTACAACATCAGGGAATTTAAATAAGTTGTCGGGGAAATGTAGAAACCTACTCTTGTGCTCTAGAACACAACAATTTGTCTTTTTAATCTCGATCAGAAAGGGGTAGGCCGAATACATTTGTAGCATAACTTTATAAACGCCTCCTGTTGTGTGTCCTCGTCTGTATGATAGATCATGACACGGTGCTCTCCCATCTCCGCGGGCCTTGTGTTGCCCGTGAAACTGCTGAAGGGTAAAGGCGCCAGCGGTTACCTATGACAGCGAGGATTAATGTGTAGGCTTCACCGAGGTGTCTCTCGGTGGGTAAACGAATTTGGCAGTCAACGTAGAGATCTTTTTCTACGTATCTCTCATAACCAATTTTTTAACAATATTAATTTGTTATTCTTTAAAACATTGACAGGACTCGTACGTTGACGTGTTGTGCTGCACAACGGATGCTGTGACATGATGCGCTCATGGCGCAAGTGTAGGCTACAAAGAGGAACCATGTGTATGCTTTATCAGTATCAGGCCCTTTTAACTAAGGAACATATTAACCTACGGAACACTAGACATGTTATTTCAGTTCAGAAGGTATTCAGTATCCGATACGATGTGTTGGCTTCTGTTAAGACATCGTCACACGTATTCCTTTAAGAGCAAATGGCAACAAGCAGCCCAAACGGTTTATTTATTCATTGCTCATGTAAGAATCATTGTTCAGTCCTAAACATGGTTTTATTGTCTTTACTCATTATGGTGCTGAATTTAATCCCGGAGAGGAATCCTCGGCAATAATGCAAAGCTAAACCCCGGATTTGCAGACCGCCCGCAAAAAAATTAAATGGATACGCGTGGTTTAACCCAATTATCAACTTCACGATACACATTTGGCATTGCCTAATGTCGGACTTAAAAAATGACCTTGCGTAATTTTAGTGTCTAATTTAGCCTGACATAGGCCTATGATGACAAATTAATGTTTAAAGAACTGTAGCCTACACGTAGGCCTGCTGCTTCAAATAATTCTGAAGAACGATCATAGAGGTTCTAGATCTAAACTGCGAATTTTGATAAAGTGAAACAGGAAACGTTGCTACTGCACATAAGAGATAGGCCTGCGTGTGTAGCTGATCGGTGTATGTCTGTAAAGCAGTCCGTCATGACTATTTGGCACTCCACTGATGTACTTTGCTCACTCAAAAGTATTGCAGCGGAAAAAAACTCGAACAGTGCTGCTAAACGCTCACTTTAAATTTAATTCAGTAGAGGTGGTTTATAGGTATCAAAAGAAATAAAAACCGACCTCTTATGTCCGATCATTGTATTTTTTCCTCATTCAAAGCTTTTATATGCAGTTTTTACACACTATAACCCGCCATGTTGAAAGTGGTTTGACATTTGGCAATGCCCGGTATTTTCCGATGCCTGTGCGCACCTAAGTGTGGAAAAACACATGACACACCTACACGAATAAAATAAAAATAGGAAAATGCTGAACGAATATGTTTAACTTACTCGCATTAGGCAACACGAAAGAGACTATAGCCTTGTCAAATTTCACCGTTTTGAATGGAAAACACACAAAAAAAACAGGCCGGTTGTGACCGGTTGAATTGGGAACATTTGAGAAGGTTAAATGAAATGAGTTTTTCAATACACAAGGTTGGCAATAAAATACGTTTATGTAGGCAAAATAATCTTTGAATTATAAAGCAGGTATCAACAATAAAAAACATGACAACGATATCAAAAGTGCCACGAAGCAACGTTTTGACCGCAAGTGACAGCTATAATTACGCACGTAAAACACTTTGAACAACTTGGCTCATGAATGCACTAGTATTTCTGTTTCTAGAGAAACAGCCTCGGAGCACTTCAAGGTTTTAGCCAGGGAAAAAACTCTCTCGGAGGATATTTCGTCGACAAAACGACGTCGTTGAATTCAGAGACAACGTTATTGCATAAAGAAGCACATGACTGACACCTGTCCTACCTTAATGACGTTTTTTTGAATGTAATTTGCGAGACCTTTTTCGTTCTGTGGAACCCGAGCGAGAGACGTCTTTCAGCTGCTGCACTCGGCCAAATCCTCGTTCCAATATGGCATCTTTCATCTGCGCATGTCCAAAAAATCTTCTGATTATTTTCAAGCCAACTCCTTCATTGACCTTTAGTGCAGTTGCAAAATTTGTTCGAGCCAATTATAAATAGAATGCCAAAGTCCCCACCCCCAACAACTCTCTTCTCTCATGACCGAATAACCATTGTAGCCAGAAAAGCGTCAGTCTAAAAATCACAATAGGCTACATCATATTGATGCCAACTACAATCTCTTAATCATGTATAGTGGACTATTCAAAATACATTGTTTCAAATGAGACGAGGTATTTCAGTTGAAACACCTCTGTTCACATGATAAATTATGAATACTACGCGAAACGTTTCAAACAATATTATCCATGTCGTCCATAGCCTATTTCGACCGATTTACTCCCAGCACGAGGAGTTACACTGTTTGTTTTTGGTTTTTCTGGGTACAAAATAGGCATATTGCATGCGTTTCTACAATAGGTTTATATTGTTACCATGTGGTTTTAACCTTCTCTGCCACTTTTAAATGACCTCTTGAACGCAGCCTAATGTTACAGGTTTGTGCATTTTTTATAGGCAACTGGATAGTAGCCTATAAGCTTTAACACTTAAATGTATAAATTAAATGTACAGATATATTAAGAAAATAATCGTGTAAAGAAAGTCATACGTTTCACATTAAAGTTGATCCAAATGTTTTTCTTGTATTTTAGGCTACCCTATACTTTTCAGAGAAGTAAACACATGGGAGACTGTAACCGATCTGAATTTAACCGAATAGTCCCTGTCTTGATGACAATATTTCACACAGTTTCAGCTAAATAATTAAACGCCGGCTGAGGACTTTATCATAATAAAATGTGATTCGTCAAAGGCTGCATAGGTTCCCTCTGTGGTATAGATTGTCCATTATACCACGTCCACATAGGCTACATTGGGATGAAACACATGTGTTTGATACATTCCTGTGATTTTTGTCACTGTAACCTCTAGTCCACAGACATGGCTATAATTGAAACCTATTCTAACTCCTCGTTGTAAAGTCAACACTATCCTCTAGTGGTAGGATATGGCGAGTGTGAGGATAACTAACTGTGGTCAAGAAAGATTTTTGAACCCTGGACATCAAGACCCCAATGAAACGTGTGTGTGTAAGGAGACAAATATGTAAGCAGCATTTAAGAAAAGTTTAAAATAGTCAATAGGCCTTTGTGTTTATGTTACTTGTTTTAGCATACCGTTTACTTAATATGCCAAATAACTGAATTATAATTTATTTATTAAACATGATTATCATGTCAGAGTCATACCAATGGGCAAGAATGGACAAGACAAATAGGCCTCGTTTAAGGACACTTGAGGCACTGATCACAATTTGCCCGTATTGACACCATTTATAAATGTCACCTGGTGTGAGTTTTTTTTGTTTTAAACCTCTCGTTACTGACACTGACTCAAATGGATTGCCATCCTATACTGTGGACTCATCCACACCCCGGTAAGGCGGACCTTGCAGTGTCATAACCCAGTCCAACCCCAGTAAGGGAGGTATTGGCCTTAACCTGGCTGAGAGGTGCCGACGTGCTGGTAACAGATGGCTGAAGGCGCGCGGTATTAATCTGCCAAAGAAGAAGCTTTACCAAGCGCGCGGGAGATGGGATTATCCCCCACGTGCGACCTATACTGTAGCCTTCTGTGCGCAACTCAGAGGAACGGAGGCATTTTGATATACCGTGTAATCAAAATAATCTATGTTGAAACAAAGCATGTTTTCCATTGGGCAGTATGGTTTCGGCTTTTAGAACGGCCTGGCAATTAGGCACGGGAAGGAACAATCGAGAACCTTCCAAGTAGGCCGCCCTCCAAAACAAAACTCAATATGTTTTCCAATGGCCTACGTAATTAAACTGTGTCAAATATTTTTGTTTCTGCAATTAGCATTATCATTTCCTACAAATACATTATCCTACAACAGGCATTTAGCATTCAACTGAGTTTTGGCCTATGAGTCTTTCAACGTGGCTACAACAATCGAAAATTGAAAAGATAATTGACTTAATTATTGATACAGAGGAATTCGATTAGTTGCATTATTTTCCATTCCTTAAGCATCTGCTCCCTGCTGTGGTGACACGAGCGCACATGATCAGTCACAAACAAAAGGAACAAAGACCGTTGTATTCACACCGACCGAAAGAATTCATCAGCAGGAGGTGACGTCAGAGCCCCGCATACAGTCGTTGTTTTGAACATGGATGTTAGGCTGACAACAGAACGCCGTTTCAGACCTCCGTCAAAGTTTCTTGGATAAAGCATTATCAACTTATCGTAATTATAAAAAGGGGCATCGTTTATTGTTATCAGTTTGATGCATTTTCGAAGGAAACTAACATTTGCAACAGAGAAAGCGCTCTGCACCCTTTGTCAGGGATTGTTTTTAAATTCTCTCCGACATGGACATGCACGGGAACGACGGTATATTTTTGGTGAAAAGACTGTTTAACAGTGAAGTGTTTGAAATGTCGAACATGTCTGACATTACAAAGGCAAATCCCCACGGCTGCGACAACGGAGCTCTCACCAACAGATTCGGCGTATTGATCCAGGGACTGCTCGCTGTAGTGGCTTTCAGCACTTTAATGCGTAAGTATGCAATTCCACAATAGCTCACTACGGAAACAATGTTTCAGAGTGCTTGAACGTAGAGAATTCAGTTGCCTTACATTTACAGATTCAAACTGCCAAGTTACACGTACACAGAAACTATGTAAACATATTTAAAGGGGACCCCCAATCCCACGTGGCTGCATTTCTTGTTTTTCCTTAGGCATTCACAGCCTACGTTTAGAAATGAATGCAAGTCATTAATTTGAGTTATTTAATTATGAAATAGAAGTATAACCGTTGGCTTAAATTTCAGCCAGTTATCCTTAGACCTCTATGACAATAATCATCTCGTACTTCTTTAACATAACAACTGTTGACATGGATTTAGCCACTGGTTTGTTCATCTGTCAGGAGACTATGGAGTCCTGTCAGAGATACACATTAGTCTCATCCATATTTACTCAAACTTATTCAGTTGAGATTTTGTTTTACTTTTCCAACCAATGTAGTGTTGCGTTTCAGTGTGTTTTCAGTGTCTTGGTTAAAGCTATATCACTGTCATCTACTATTAGAGCCTTTTCTTTAAATAATTACTTGCAGACTCTATATCCTTTACAATTACAACCTTTAGTGTAGCCATGTCACCATCATTTGAGTATTTGACATTTGGAAATGTGAAAAGGTACAAAATGATGCCAGGAAAACTGGAAAAAATGCCAAATGAGCAATTGTGGAAGTGTTTTAAAAAGGGGGTTGAATCCTGTGTTAAAGGTTAGTTTTGGTTAAGAGGATGTAGTAAGATGAAACAGTAAAGAATACCAGGTTCTCTGCCACCAGTGACTTGCTGGGTTTGTGGGTCTCAAATGTATATGTGTTAAAAAGGGAAGAATCTCAACATGGGATCAGACTCTAAAGGTGAGTATAGAGAGTCATTGATCCAGCAACCTCCAAACTGTTACTTATTAGCAAAAATATTAATAATTAACTAACGGTTTGCGTCTACAGTGTCTATGGGTGCATGTCCTCTGGATGTCACATTATGTTACAGACCATATCTTAAAATATGCTACTGGAAAACCACAGTCCAATCAGTCCAGAATAATGCTGGTATACAGAGACACCATACTGTTTATACCAAGACCTTTCCAACCCTCTCCTTGCCAAAGGGCAGCCATTTTTGTTTATAATTCTCTTCCTCCTTGCTATTTTTGGGGACTTCCTCTCATTGAATGACCATTCACCCCACCCAGTCAGCCAAAGCTCCTTCAGTGGAAAACATTCTGAAAAATGGAAGGCAGGAATAAGGGCCCTTTTGGTCCACCACAGAAGTGTTCATCTCTGCTCTCTCTTTATAACTTCTCTTTATGACTTCTCTTTATGACTTCTCTCTGTCCTGGAGCCAGAATGTGATAATGCCCAGTCTGCCCACAGGCCATGCTCATGCCCTCCTCACAGAGTATTTTTCCAAACTGTCATCTCTCTCTGTGTCCATAGTGAAGAGGTTCCGGGAGCCTGTAGGGATCAGAAGGCCTTGGAGGATCTGGTGAGAGATGCTTCTGTTCTCATCCTTAACTTTGATTACAACTTTGTGCTTCAAGATCACACACCCGGCCTCCACTCCCCTTCAAGTCGTATGGGTCCACGTGGTTTTAACAGCTGGCATCTGTGTACTCTTTCCTACTTCACCCACGGTGCAGGTTCTTCGACACGTCCAAGCAGGCTATCGGCGCTCTGTTCATCCACTTCGCCAACGTTTTCCTCTCCACCCTCACTGAGGAGGACTCCTGCTCCTTGTAAGTACCCGATTGGATGATTGTGTCAGTCTCTTAATGGCTCCGCCAATTATAATCCCCCACGCCCTGTGCTGAATGTGCTGTGGTGCGATTGGTCTCCCCAGGTATCTGATGAACTTCCTCCTGGATGCTACCCTGGGGATGCTGGTGATCTGGGCGGGGGTGAAGGTGGTGTCGAAGGTGGTGGAGCACAAGCAGCACACGCTGCTCATCTTTGGAGAATACGGTGAGCAGGAAACATCTGCGGCCTCGAGGCCGTGACAGACGGTTGGGGGTCGGCCAGGGGACAGAGGGACTGGGAGCCACCTGTGGCTGTGCTGCACTGCCAGCTGTAACGGCAGAGAGATCGTGACAGGTTCTTTAACATTGGACCTCATAAACACAGGCTGTACTGTATTTCACCACTAGGGGCCGCTGTTGGTTTATGAGCGAGACAGAAAGACAGAAAATATCCACAGTGGGATAGACGGAGAACTTCCAGCTGCTAAAAGAAGGTTGGGGGGGGGGGGGGGGGGGGGGGGGGGGGACTGTGATGGCCTCAAAGAGGTTGGAGCCAGTCACTCCGCTTGTTCAATGGTTCCACAGTTGCTGGTTTAATACGAAGCACATGAAACCGACACAACATTGAAATGACGATCATCTGCTAAAATACTTTTTTGCCTTGTGGTCAATTTATGATCTACACAGAGGCCAAGTTGGTCATGAAATTTCCATTGATTAAAGATATTTGAAATACAGCTGTGCTTTAGCCACTGGTCGTGTGGAGTTTAGTTTCACAAATCTCCACTTCTGTTCACCTTTTCCCCAAATGTCCGCTGCAGTGTCTGTTATCTTTATCACTGGGATTTCTGCTTAAGGTTATTGGTCCTTGTTTCTTTGCCCTCTTCGTCCCCTGCTCATTGTCTCTCTCTCCCGCTGTCATAATTTTCCTGCTCTCTTTCTCCTCTCACCATCTCCTTCCATCCTGTTCCCAGGTGGAGTGCGTGTGTGTGTTAATGACAGACTCTTGTCCCTTTATGTGTGTGCTGTGATGACAGAGAAATGCAACAGTGCACCTGAGACAGGTTTAGACGAGCACACTGAGCTTCTGTGTTTTGAAATTCATGTCACCCATCCAGACTTGCTGCATGTCCTCCCTAACCAGAACCCTATATGGTCTGGTCAGCCTATGTGTGTATGTGTATGTGTGTGTGTGTGTGTTAGACCTCGGTCGTGACCTTTGTGATGTGTGTGTCCAGGGGACCCACCCCAGGCAGCAGCATGGCTTGGCCAGTGTTGTGTCTACCTGCTCATCATGGTGCTGGAGAAGAGCATGGTCAGTGTGGTGCTCCTCATCCCCGGTTGGACAAAGGTGAGTGCACACCCTGCCCCCAACCCGCCCCCGACTGACCCCAACCCTGAGAGGATTGACTGCTTCTAAATATAGCCTGCCCATAATGCTGTGTGCCCAGGACAGAGGAAATCTGTCTTTTGTGTTACCCTTGTTTCTCTGCTTCTGCTAATCATTTAAAAGTATTTGCTCCTGTGAGATATCAAAGTCAGCAAAAAAGCACAGGCCAAATCCAGAGGGGAGGGGATGAAAAGGTTTCCTGGAGAACAAAGAGTGTAGTCTCTGATTCCAGTGGGAACGTTCAGCAGAGTTAATGTCATGCAGCCTCTGAGCGATCTGGCACCCCCGATTGTTTGTGCATGTCTTAGGGACTGGATCTTGTTTGTTCATTTGGACCTGCAGCAGCAGCAGCAGCAGCAGTCTCTTCAGTCCTGCATTCCTCAGATACGAGGGGATTGTTGGGCCCACAGCTCCCTTCTTAACTTCTCCCTGTAGTCGGAGCTCAGTTTTCCCTATACATGCTTTTGTATTTTTCTTTGGTTTATGACTTATTTTTGAGCAGGGTGGAGGGTATTATTTCTCCTGGAGAGAGGGTGTTTGTGTACGAACACAAACTGCTAATAACATCGTGTTTCATTTGTATGGGACAAACTACATCTGTGTGTGTGTGTATTTAACGCTGCGGTGCCATCCCAGCTGCAGGAAGTGTTGCTGGACTACATCCCCAGCCCCCAGATGGAGCTGCTGCTGGTCATGCTCGTTGTACCCTTCATTGTCAACGTGAGGGTCACACCGCCGCACTGCGCTCACACACTGCACTCACACTGCTCTCACACACTGCTCTCACACACTGCTCTCACACACTGCTCTCACACACTGCTCTCACACTGCTCTCACACACTGCTCTCCACACTGCTCTCACACACTGCTCTCACACACTGCTCTCACACACTGCTCTCACACACTGCTCTCACACACTGCTCTCACACTGCTCTCACACACTGCTCTCCACACTGCTCTCACACACTGCTCTCCACACTGCTCTCACACACTGCTCTCCACACTGCTCTCACACACTGCGCTCACACACTGCTCTCACACTGCTCTCTCACACTGCGCTCACACACTGCTCTCACACACTGCTCTCACACACTGCTCTCACACACTGCTCTCCACACTGCTCTCCACACTGCTCTCCACACTGCTCTCACACACTGCTCTCACACACTGTGCTCACACACTGCTCTCACACACTGCACTCTTGCAGGTTTACATTCAACAATTGTATTCATTGAACAGATGCTCTAATCCAAAGAGACAAACAAATAATGCATTAAGAAAGTACAGAATAAGGATTTTCATTGTTTAACAGTATTTTGGTGATCTGTTTCTTTTTATAATGACCTGTAGTGTTCTAGTGTTGTGCCTGAAGGGCCTGTACACAGTTCTGTATGTGTGATTGCCTTGCTCTGTGGCGCCCCCTGCAGTCCATCATGTTCTGGGTGGTGGACAGTCTGATGATGAGGAAGTACAAGAGCCTGAAGAGCCTAGACGACAACTGTGGATCCCCGGAGAAAGCTGAAGGATCGCTGTGGGTTACCGACGAGGAGTCAAGGGTAAGAACTAACACTGACCTCATTGACCAGGTAGTAAGGACCTGGCACCAAGTACTCTGAAAAGAAGGAGCTGTAGGGATTTGTAGTTCAATAATTGCTCTTTCGCAGCGTGTTAATCATAAGAGACTACAGATTGTTCCAGCTCTTATACGTGCCACTGCATCGCTGTCGCATGAGGGGGATTGCATTTGATGATCCAAACGTTGACATCCCTGGGGTACGACTGTTCCTTTCCCACCAAACATCCCCAGAACACACAGATCCCTACGGGGTGCGGATGAAGGCCTCCCTCATTTGTTTATGGAAACAGAAGAGAGAGGACTGTAGTGTGTGTGTGTGTGTGAGAGAGCTGTGATGCTGATGTGTTTTCCACAGTGTTTCGGGCCGTCTGCACCTGTTGTTTCAGGGTGCCCACCCTCCTTTATTTAGTCTTCCCTCTATTTCTCTGTCATTCATGGTATTTTTTCGGTATGGTCCAGTTTCACGCCCCTTCTGTATAAGATTAGGCCGTGTAATGCGAGTCACTCCATAAAGTATTGGAAAAATCATTCTCAGATACACAAGTTGTCATGACAAATGTGAAAATATCTTGCAAGATTACTTTAGAGGTGCAGAGTTCTGGTTTGACTTTATACTGGGTTGACTGTGCAGTCTGATGTTTGGGTGCAGTGCATGCTAAAGGGTGACCTGTATTGTGTCAGTGTGGGATCAGTCAAATGTCTCTAGTTGGTGCTGTCTTGTGTGGAAGACTTGCAGTGTTGTCGGCCTGACGGGGGGTGTGCATGAGGCCAGGGCTCAGTACTCTCTCAGCCTGTGGAACAGAGCTCTCCTTGTGATGTGTACAATCATAGAACTGGCCCCCTACACAGACGCCAGTCAGTGTGTTCCATTAGCCTATACTTTCTAATACACACATGCACTCACAAACACAATATCTAGTATGACTAATATCTAGTATGACCTTTCACTCTGTGGAATCGGTGACTGTGACAAGCGGGCATATTTCTTTTGCGATCCGGACTATTCCTTTTCTCTCTGTCTCTCTCTGTCTCTCTCTTTTCCCCTGGTCCTCTGCCAAATGCTCACAAATCATCCCTTCATAATGTGAATAATAGTGACATTTGGCATTGGTTTCCATGCACTGAAGTTATGGAAAGCAGAGCAGAGTGGAGGAGGAAGGACAAGCCAGAGAGAGAGGCATTGATGAGGACAGTGTTGGGGAAGAGGGTGTAACATACAGTGTGGTCAGATTTGGCCCTAATATGTCCCTAGGTCAGCCTGATTAAGTCATAGTTAGTGTGTGTGTGTGTGTGTGTGTTAGTGTGTGTGTGTGTGACAGTAGATATGTGAAGGTGCGGCAGAACTGAGCTTTCCTTCTAGCAAACCCTGAATCTCCTCCTCATCTTATCCAAATGTTCTCCAGCCCTGTCTCGTCTCTACATACAGGCCCTTTATGATGCCGTAAACATTACGGTGTTATGGAATTCTGTCTGTGGAACTGGGCAGTCTGGAGAATATTCCACATGGGGAATGGAGTTTTACAACTTTAAAGTGAGGGAATTTAAGTATTCAGACACCTGCCATGGCTGAAAACCGCTGTGTGTGTGTGCTCACTGACAGTCTCAAATTGTAGAGTGTTGGTGTGTGTGTGTGTTCACTCAGGTCCACTGACCTCTGTCGCCTCTGTCCTGTCCAGGTCCTGCTGACGGTAGACACAGACACAGAAGACCAATCTGAGGAAGAGGCAGGTCTCAGACAAGACTCCTACTTAACCCCCCAGGGAGGGTCTATGGTACCAGGCTGGGTGGAGGTGTAGCCCTGGAACCCCCCTCCTCCCCCCCCCCAAACACACACGCACACGCAGTACTAAACACAGACAAACCCCGTCCAGCAGCGTTGTTTCATTGCCAGAAGACCATACTCTCACTCAGGTTACAGAGCTGGGACACAAGTCCCTCTGCATTGACAGATCAGCATGGATGTACTGTTCATTTTCAGGTCTAACCATGCATCATGGTATCTTACACATGCAGTGTGAGGAGGACATGCAGGGGGACATCTGTCCACTTACAGTAGACCAGGGGGACATCTGTCCACTTACAGTAGACCAGGGGGACATCTGTCCACTTACAGTAGACCAGGGGGACATCTGTCCACTTACAGAAGACCAGGAGGACATCTGTCCACTTACAGAAGACCAGGGGGACATCTGTCCACTTACAGAAGACCAGGAGGACATCTGTCCACTTACAGAAGACCAGGGGGACATCTGTCCACTTACAGAAGACCAGGAGGACATCTGTCCACTTACAGTAGACCAGGGGATTTTGGAGGCAAAAATGATTTCTGAAGAGCTCCTTCAAAACATATCCTCTTCCAAAGACCACAAGATCGTTAGATGAATACCATGGTAATTTATTTTTCTTTTTATGAGGATGAATGTCTTCAAACCCAACCTTACTTCCTTTTTAAATGGTCTGTAATTTCTCTAACATGCGTGGCCTGGGGCCTAGTACGCTGTGTCAACATCTAGCTTCTCTCTCACCACAGTCAAGTACCCTCGTAGGTTAGGTGTCAGCCCTCGCTTTCTCATATGTTCCTTTAGGTCAGTGAACCTAGAGAGAAGATATTTCTAACAGACAAACTTGCAAACGTGGTCCTCAATGGGTTATTTCTGCAGGTGGGGAAATATAAGGGATCATCTGACTTTATATTCCTGAATCTGGGATGGTTTGGGATTTATTCAACTATTTGATCGAACAGATATGTGTTTCTGCAATGCACAATGGAGTGTGGACCAAAATATTTATTAAAACTTGAGTGATCTGATGTATTTATTAGTTTTGTGTGTACTTTACACACTTCAGTGTTTAGACTTAAAAGTGTGATCAGTTGTGAAATAGGGAAGGAATTGATACCACATAATGATCTCATGGGTTTTTGCCAATACAGTACTCACTCAGTGAGACAGACTGTTCAGGACTAATCTGAAAAACCCAAAGTGTTTTATTTTTGTATCCCATAGATTAATGCATGACATTTTTTGTGAATATAAAACTGTTTGTGCTTCAATCAAAGTACCACTATCTTTGTTATGTGTTTGTTAAATGTTGGTCCATTCATTTCTGTTAGGTGTTCTGTTTGGATTTCGAACCATTCATGTGAGGACCAGTACCACTACACAATGTTTACACTTGGTGACTTCTAGCTATTCTGTTTAATTTTTTTTTGTATTTTTTTAAACATTTTGTACTATTCCAGTTTCTCACGTTTGTACAAACAGAATCATGAGTTGTGTATGAAATATGAGAACTTTTGTGCGATAATATGAGAACATTATAGCTGCCATCTTTGGACCATTTTGTTATTATAACATTGATATGATTGTCATCTCTTTATACTACAAATAAAGCTGTTGATACTTGAACAAGGGTGGAGAGGTGAATTCCTGTGGTGGCCTGGCCTCTCAGAGTGCTGACGGACACCTGAGAAGGGAGCCCAACAGCACACCTGTGGAGGCAGGGCCAGAAGCCCTGTGACCCCCAGCTGATGACAGGGGAGTGGGGAGGGGGAGGCAGGTATAGGGCCAAGGAGGCCAGGAAGAGGCCAGTTATTGGTGGTGGGACGGAGAAGGTGGTTAGTTACAGGAGTGGGACCGGGTTTGACCAGGTGTGATCCTAAGCAGTGTCTCCACTTTCATGATCTCCAACATGGTTTACATGTTTGTTCTATGTGGGAGTACAGACAGCTTGTTACAGAATATTGGGAAACTCTTGTGGTATTTGGATAAGGCCTTTGCTAATGTGACACCCTTAGGAAAACTCCATTGAGCTGCATTTGACAACGCGGTTTGGTTCTGCATCATTAGTAGGTGTTGCCTGCTTGGTTATATTTACAAAATACTAAATGTTATTTATAAGTACACATTGAGTATAAAATGATACACATTAAAGTCCTTATTACATAGATTAGAAATAGTAAAAAAATATATTCAACAGTATTGATGATGGAGATTTGATTAAGGTGTACTTGAGAAAAGCAGATGGCTGGCTTGGTAGAATGGTGGTTGTGCATGAGACAAGATGTTTGGAGTAAAGGGGTGGGGTTTAAAGACGATAGTGTAATGAGGCTGTGTTTGAGAAGGGGGGTGTCAAGCCAGTGCTGCAGTTCATGTTTGTGGGACAGGTCCAATTCCATGATCCTAATTGGCTGAGACTTCAGGCCCCGTTCTCCCCGTGAGCCCAGTCCTCGGTATCAAACAGATGGGACACCACATAGTTCTCGTACTCGCCATCAATGAGCTTGGCGGCGTTGTTTCTGGCGAACCAGCAGTCCACGCTCTGCGTCCCACTGTAGATGCGCCTGGTCTTCTGGACCACGGGCACCGAGCGACCTTTGACCTTCAGGACAGTTGACACTTTGTCTCCTGGCGATGTGCCGTTGATGGGAAGCTCTGCCAGGCTCACGTCCTCAAATAAGAACTGACCTGGAAGTAAAACCCAAACAGGGTCAGAGTTACAGTATATACAACCACACAAAACACATCTGCAGCCTCTAGCACGTCCCCAACTATACTACTAACGATGTGTGGCTCGTACCCAGCAGTCCATGGCAGCTGGGAGACAAGCCCTTGCTCTGGGAGATGTAGAAGCCCAGATGGTCTCTCTGGTAGGGTGCTGGGTTCTTATACTGGTGCACCAGAATGACAAAACTGATGGTTCCCCCTATGGTCACTGTCACGTTGGCTTTCCCCATGATGGCCACCGCCAGCCCGCCGCTCTCCACCGAGACGGTGGTGTCGCAGGGCAGGATCATGCGGTCCCGTCCGTCCAGGATCACCTTCTTTGGGGTGATTTCTATGTATGCGTGGCTGGGCTGCTTCACCACGATGGTGATGCTGCTGAAGTAAGTGCGCTGCTGCTTGTGACTGCCCGCTGGAGCCGGGGCTCCGATCAGCGCACCGTTCACTGTCACACCTAGACGCAGACACACAATCGGTCATCTGAATGGATCATAGATCCTTGAGGTAGTGTAGACTGAATGATGTTGTTGGTTGTTGTTGTTCGATCTGTGAATGAGTCTGAGGGGTAGAGAGGAGAGGAGTAGAGCAGAGCGGACTGGAGTAGAGTAGAGCAGAGCAGATCAGAGCAGATCAGAGTAGAGTGGAGCAGAGTAGATCAGAGTAGAGCAGAGTAGAGCAGATCAGAGTAGAGTAAAGCAGAGTGGATCAGAGTAGAGCAGATCAGAGTAGGGCAGAGTAGATCAGAGTAGAGCGGATCAGAGTAGAGCAGAGTGGAGCAGAGCAGATCAGAGTAGATCAGATCAGAGTAGATAAGAGCAGAGTAGAGTAGAGCAAAGTAGATCAGAGTACAGCAGATCAGAGTAGATCAGAGCAGACTTGTACCAGAGTGCCTGTGGTCAGACACAAGGCGGAGGATGTGTCCCGGTTCTCCGTTGATGTTGAAGCACACCGCCACTTTACTGAGGGGGAACTCCACCACAAAGTGGGGGTCACCATCCGCTGTGGAAGACAGGGACACAGAGGGGGAAGTGAGGTCAGAGAAGGGGGGGTGGAAACCCAGCAGTACTGCTGGGTGACTGAGGCGTGGTTGGCTGTTGGGAGCTGCACAGCGCATCCCCCAGTCTCAACAGCACTCCACTACAATGTAAACGCTTGTTAGTGAGTGAGGAAGGCAGTCAGAAAGAGAATTCCATGAGAGGAACAATACGTTTCAGCATGTTTGTGTGAGAGCTACTGTGTGCAATCATCTTTGTGTCTAGAACATGTGACATTCCCTGTGTTCCATCTGATAGCAGAGCTATCATGTGATCAGAGATGAGAAGTCTGGAGGAGAAGAGCGGATGGGAAGAGAGAACTGAAGGGGAGGGTGCAAATGAGTGAAGATGAGAGAGCCATGGTAATGATGGGGTCATTAACCCTCCCTGTCTCTGATGGCATCTCACAGTTTTCCTTTTACTGGAACACACACACACACACACAGTCTTTTCTCTCTCAGTCTCACACATTCCCCCACCCCACAACCTAACTGTGTGTTTGTGTTTGTAATTGCCGCCGGCCTCAGTGCTGGTATTTCAATTAGACCCTGTACACTCTTCTGCCAGGTTCAGAGGCATCTCCTACTGTGATCATGACTGTCTGACGAGCGTCTAAATTACAGGGCCACGGGGAGAGAGAGAAAGAGGGAGAGAAGAGACTATGTTAACAGTACATATTCTCTCTCAGATCAATTACCTGATGTTCTGGAGAGTGTAATGGATTTTTTGACTGGCTTCTTCTGGACTTGACCTATAAAAACAACACAACAAATTACATTGTACCTTGTTGTTTACACCACGTCATCCAATAACAACCCGAGGTCAGATCAGGCCACGAGCCTCACCCGTCGTCTTGGCAACACCGGAAGCCTTTCGGCCAGACTGGTTCTCATTCCTGTGGAGGCTCTGGGGCGTGTCTACCTCTGAGTCCTCTGACAGCTCATTGGCCGAGGAGGCCTTGTCAGCGTCTGGGATGGGGCCGGGGGTGGGGGTGGGCTCAGGGCCAGCCATGGTGCCATCAGGGAGGACCTGAGGTTTCTCCACCACCAGGCTGGTGAGGGGAGTCAGGAAGTGGTACGCCACCGACAGGTTAGTGGCCTGCAGGGTGTGCCCCTCCCTCTCTGCGCTGGTCTGACTCCGCAGTCGGTCACGCAGCCCCTCCTTCACACTCAGGAAACCCCACACACGCTCCACAAAGTCCTCCGCCAGTGACCCCACGCTGTCAGTCATCCCCCCCGCCCCCGCCCCCGCCTTCAACCCCCCCTCCGACCCCGCCTTCACCCCCACCTCCGCCGCCATCTTCACATGCTTCTCCGTCTCCACCTCCCGTTGCCGTAGCGGCACGTCAGTTTCCAGGATGATGCTCTTGTCGCTGCTGCTGGCCGTGACCTGAACGTGGAGGGATTCTGCGCTCTGATTGGTGAGTTTGCCGGCGATGACGATTTCGGAGCCGTTGAAGTAGTTGCTGAAGAGGTGTTGTGTGACGTATTGCACAGAGTCCTCGGGGTAGTTGATCCTGATGTCTGACAGCAGAGGGGTGCCTATCTCATCGTAGAACCTACAGAGAGGAGGAGAGAGAGAGAGAGAGAGAGAGAGAGAGAGAGAGAGAGAGAGAGAGAGAGAGAGAGAGAGAGAGAGAGAGAGAAAGAGAGAGAGAGAGAGAGAGAGAGAGAGAGAGAGAGAGAGAGAGAGAGAGGAGAGAGAGAGAGAGAGAGAGAGAGAGAGAGAGAGAGAGAGAGAGAGAGAGAGAGAGAGAGAGAGAGAGAGAGAGAGAGGGAGAGAGAGAGAGAGAGAGATTAGGCCCATTAAAATATCCTGAGGCTTTTTTTCCACTTCATTTACAAAATGACACACAGCATTATGTGTTTTTGCTTGGATATCCTCAAGAGTGGAGAGTCTCAAATAAACCAACAACCAGGCCTGCAAAGGAGAGGATGGTTGAGTGTGTGCGGGAGCTGTGTGTGTTTGCATGCTGCTGGGCCCCTAAGCCAGCCTTACACCACAGCAAACCCCCCCTGTCTGGAACACAGTACTCAGGCCAGAGCAGCCTGTGCTATTATCTCCTGAGTCTGTCTATTAACCCTGAGACTAACACTCACACAGATGTTTCCCAACAACAACACACATTCCTTCAGGACTAAACAAACAGCTAAGTGTGTGTGTGTGTGTGAATTACCGAGGAAGTTGGGTTTGAGAGGCAAGGGACCTTTGTCTATCCGCGTATGTGCATGTGTTTGTGTGCGTGTGTGTCTGTGTGTTTGTGTGTGTGTGAGAGAGAGAGAAAGCCATTTAAGCTGCTAGTTGTCAGAGGTCCTGGTTGATTAAAAAGGTCTGTTGTCAGCGCCGTTGCATTTGCCCCCTCAGCCAGCTTAGCATGATGAGTGACAAGGAAAGGAAGATGACGAAGAGGGGGCCGAGAGAGGGATTAGGAAAACGTCATTTCATGTATAGAGTGCAGGACAGAAAAGGAGCAGTGCTCGGAACTGATTCACTTCTATCCAAGTGACAGATTAAATGAGATGGCGATCAATATGCAGGAGAGTAACACAAGACAGCCCCAGACACACACATACACACACAGACACACACACACACACAGTCACATACACAGACACACACACAAACGAACCCTTTGAGCATAGCGCTGGCGTCGGCGTCCTCGTGAATGTGTCTGCTCATGCCACAGTTGTCCAGGGCCATGCGCTCCAGCAGACGGAGGTCCAGGTCGTTCCCCAGGCCGATGGTGAACACACAGGAGCTCCCCCTCACGGCGGCGCGCGCGTTCCCCAGGATGAGGGCCGACTCCTGCACGCCCACCGTGGGACGCCCGTCCGTCAGGAAGATGATCAGCGACACGCTGTTCTGACCCGCCTCCGACGTGGACAGGTAGTTGCTTAGCAACGAGGAGCCCGTCTGCATGGCGCCGTTAATATCTGTGCCTGGTGAAGAAGGAGTGATGGGATGGCAAACGTGTTTACTGCATCTTTAAAGTGTTCCTCACAAAGAATACAGAACGTGGAATTGATTGAGATTGACAATGAGCCAACAAGTTCCCTCCCTGAAAAAATTACAAAAATAGTGAATAGTAATTGCAGGTATATTAGATGGAGTAGACAGACTGGGCGAGAGAGCATGAGTGAGAAAAGGCCCTCACCTCCAGTAGGTGTGAGCATGTAAATGAACTTCTTGGCGTCTCTGACGTTAAGGGGCGTGACCGGAACGAGGGATTTGGGCTTCCACACCTTGATGCGGTTGGAGAAGCTGACAAAGTTAAAGTGGTCGCCTGGACGCAGGTCCCTCAGGATGGTGAACAGGGCCTCTTTAGTCTGAAAGAGAGAGGGGCACAGAGAGAGGGAGGAAGAGAGAGAGATAATACACATGAATTGAGTTCTCCCTATCAGTTGATCAAATATATTTTTTATTGTCAGAAGTGTTCATCAGTCGGATTGTATACACTATTCCCAAACCGTTCCCCATCAGGGAGAGACACTAACCAATCCATAGAAGCACACGTGACCTAACACACAGAAACAGTACACATACACACAAGGCACATACATTTGGAACTATTTTACTTCACACTGAACTGCACAGGCTCATAACGAATCAAAAATCAAAAATGAAGTATATGAGAACATCTATTTGGGTGTGATGGAGATGATGGGGAGGGGGGGGGCTACCAGACGACAGCTGATAGGCTGCGGGGTGGGGGGTCAGAACAGTCAGACTGAGCCCTCTATTGTGGAGGGAGATCAAAGCGCTCGTGTTGTTCTCTGCACTGAAGTCCAGAGGGCCAAGGCGTGGGATGGTGGAGTGGTGGGGGGGCGGAGCTAGGGATCATGACGTCATCCGGAGGGTTCCATTACTCCAGAGCCACTGACTCTCCCTCCTTCTCTCGAGTCAACACGTCTTCACTTTAGCCCACACTGTTCTCTCTCTCTCGCTCTCTCTGTCTCTCTCTCTCTCTCTCTCTCTCTCTCTCTCTCTCTCTCTCTCTCTCTCTCTCTCTCTCTCTCTCTCTCTCTCTCTCCTATTCCATCAACTCTCTGGTCTGTTTGGAACTGGTGTCAGTCCTACAACAGCTGGGGTCTGTCTATGGCTGGGGGATTCTCATGCAGTCACCCACACACACGAGAAGCTCTGATAATCCCATCCCCAAGTGGGAGGATGACCCTAGAGAGGGCTCAGGTCCACTATCCGGTACTCTGGTTCTGATCTCCAAGGACAAACTCAATCAAACTTTGCACGACAAAACTGAAACTTGAGTCAACTGCCTGGAAATTCACGAACACCTGCATTGAGGAAATCTTTTACTGATCCCATCCACACATTGGCTGTTAGCCCAGAGCATGGTTGGACATGACCGTGAATTGACTCCAAAGATTTACTGGAGCGCGAGCGGTTTACCTGTCTCATCTTAGTGCCGACCATGGAGGCGCTGGTGTCGATGACAAACACCACATTCTTAGGGACCGCCGGCAGGTCTTTGGGCGCAAAATAGTGGACAAAATGGCCGTTGAGAACCTAGTGAAGACAGACAAAGAAAGAGAGAGGATAGACCGGGATGTGACATACATCTTGGGGCAAAAGTGAAAGATTCAGAACACAGCTGCCTACACATCCAAGATACAGAATTTGTAGTGGATATCAATGATTCAGCAGCCATGTTTGAGCATAAAAACATGCTCCGCCCACACAGGGTTGAGGGGGCTGGAACATATGGGGGCTGGTTGGACTGCAGTACAGCCCAGGAGGGAGCTCTCACAGGTCTGGGAAATCAATTGCGTGTGGTTGGATGTGTGCATAACAAAGAGATGTGCATCTGTGTGTTTGAACCCTAATTCAAAGCATGATATTTCTTTATAGCTGTGAAACGGAGATCTACATGGCCTGACATGTTTGATCTATTGTGTGTAGACAGGCTTTTTCCACGGTGTGATATAAATATTCACACAGACAGGATAGTGTGTGAGTGTTTGCAAGTGTGCAAGAGAGAGAGAGAGATGGGAGAGAGTTTGAAATCCAGACAGCTGACCTGTATGTCTCCTATCCCCATCTCCCGCTTCACGTCGTAGCGCACTACAAAGTCTCCCAGAATGCCGCTGGTGGTGATCTGGGCCTGCTGCACAATGTTTGGCTTGAAGGTGATCTTGCAGACGTTCTTGTTCTGTTTGATCGCCGTGGTAACAGGGGGTGTGGGATTTCCTGGTGGGCGGGAGAAGGAGTGTGTGAGAACAAATAGGGGCTGTGTATTTGTGTTGAGCTGGCTGCAAAAACTAGATCAACACCCCCCCCCCCCCCCCGAGACGATCCCAACCAAAGAAACCAGACAGACAGAGAGAGATAGAGAGGTGGGGAGACATGGCCAGACAGACAGACCTGTGTTGCCCTGCGTCTTAGCTTTAGCGCTTGCCCCCTTGGCCGCAGCCCCGCTGGCCTTGCCGTTGCGTAAGGGCAGCACCTCCAGGTGTGTGATGGAGGAGTGCTCCACCACCGTGATGTCCACGCTCAGCCGGCTGACCAGCTGCAGGGGCCGGAGGCTGGTCACATGCTCGTACCGGCCCAGCCTCCTCTGGAGCAGCTCCTCATAGGTCAGCAGGAAGACCGCCCGGTTACGCCCCGGGATACTGGCCGCCATCCGGAACAGCTCCATCTCGGCCTCTGAACTGGTGGGTGGGGAAGAGAGGAGAAGAGGGAGGGATGGAGTAAAGCGGGGCGGGGGGGTGGGGGGTTATAGGAAGGGAAAACGGAGACGGGGAAGGATAAGGAGGGGAAAATAAGAGTCAGAGTGAGGAAGGGGGAAATCAGGGCAGATTAGAAGCAGAGAGAGATGTGGAGAAATGGAGGAGGAGAGAAGAGGCACGAGGAGAGAGGTGGAGTGCTGGAAGATGCAGTCCAACAGCTGACATCATCAGTGTGGAAGTGCTGGGGCTGCCAGGAGAGTTCCTCCTGAGCTTCAGCCCAGAACCACTCCAATAAAGACTCCATACCAGAGGAGGGATATCATTCTCTTCACTCCTTCTCAATCCATATCTCTATTTCATATCACTTCTATCTATCCCTTTCTGCCTTGGTATGTAGTATTCATTAGAAACTGAATTGAGCTCACTTTAGGTCACTGATTTAAGTCACTTTAGGTCTGGCAAGTCGGCCTATGATCTCATTTCTTCATGTCATTTCTTCCGTCTCTTATTTATGTGACAGACTTGTCCATGGAGGGATTACATTATTCCACGCTTCCCTCAAATGTGGTCAGAAACACACAGGCTCAGTGGCCAGGGTTGTGTGAAAAGATTTTTAGGAGGCACTTAACCTGTTCATGTTGCCAGAAAGTGGCTAAAGATCAGTAACATAACCCTAGAACCCTCAGACTGCACAGCATGAAAAGAAAAACAAGACATTCAATTTACCACAAACACACACACATGCAGACACACATGCAGACACACACACGCACGCTTACCTCTGGTCTCCCTCCCCCTTGTTCGGGGGCTTGGCCTCTCCGCCCTTCTCCTGTTTGACCTTCTTCTCCTTGGGTCTGACATCACTGGCGTAGACACGGCCCCCAATTATCCTGTGGTGTACAGGGTTAAATCAAAGGTTGCTAATTACAGCCAAGGTCTTATTAAGGACAACTTATTGTCATTTCCACAAAGGCCCCTTGTTGCTGTTGCTAATAGTTCCCATTGCAGAACCAATCTTAGACTACTAAGCCCATTCTCCTCTATGCCCATTTACTGCTGCCGTAAAAAAATAAGAAGAGGTGGCTGTAGCAGGGTGACAAGAGAGTAAAACCTGCCAGTATCTCACCAACCCCTGGTTAACCTCTCCCACGGCAACAGACACCATCATAAACCCTCACAATGATTGACTGGCCGACCACCATGCAAGCTTTGAGAGGGGCAAATGGGGGTAAATGTTCTTACTAACTGGGTTAAAAAGTGGAATGCGTACCACACAAACAATTAGCCTTCATAATGCAACCTTACAAAATATTAACTGCGTCGCTTTACAAAATAATAGTATTGATCTGCACCACGGCCTCGGCCTGTGAGCTGCACTGCTTACATGGTGAAGTTGGATATGTAGGCAGCAGCGGGGATCTGGAACTGGAAGACGCCCTCCGCGGCAGCGGAGTGTCGGTTGAGCAAGGTGCAGGACACGGCCGTAAAGGCGTATCGAGAGATTATGGTGGTTTTTATTGAAAGCTCCTGGATGTGTGGTTTGGACTCCTGCATAGTAGATACATGTGTCCACATATCAGGATGACCGCAGATAGTAGGCTACATAAAATAGTGTATTTTTTCTTTTCTTTTTACGAAACGTTTGTATTGCAACAGTTTACTGATCCGCATATCGGATATGCACCCATGCAGTAAGCATGAAACATCACGAGCTGGCAGTTTCATAAAAAAATGTGGACTGGACGTTGGGAGAAATATCCAGAACACTGCATCTCCTTTGCTCACATAACGCGTCTGCAACTGCCTCAACTGTCGAAGAACATTTCGGGATGACAAATGTAACACATTCCTCCCATCAACAATATAATACAATTCACTCAAAACGGATTTATGACAGTGACGTATAATTAAGGAAGCACAAAATACATGGGAAGCATAAGGGCACCCCATTTCATTAAACTTTACCTTAGTAAGCATGGCTTTCACCTGTCGAGGGACTCTGCGTGGAGCCTGAGGACAGAAAACTGTCAGTAGTGTTGCATAGTTGTCTGTTGTAACTATCCAATGTATACAGTGTGACCGATTGACAATTTGGTTTAAACACCACTTACTAAATCCAAATCAAAGTCTGTCAAATCTGACAAATTATCATCTTCAAGGTCAGAATCATCAAACTGAGCCAGTATACTCGGACTGAAAAAAGTTAACAGCGTGAAAAGCAGCATCTTGACCTCAATATCCATTTAGAATAAAAAACAACACGAGCGCATATATCCAGTGCGCGGCGCTCTGTCTGCGGGTCGTTTAGATCAAACTAGTGACCACAGTTGCAGCTGAGGAGGTGGGTGAGGACACCGGACAAGCTGCGGCACGCCCTCGAATAAACGCTCGGTGTCTGTCAGCCCCCCTTGCCGTTTGAGTGGCCTTGTAGAGGTTGAGGGAAAGAGCGCTCGTAACGGGTCACACAGACGCACTACTATTATCCAGAGCGCATCCCTCCATCGCCCATCAATTACCTGCGCTTAGTGTCAACTGTCAAGGACAACGACAAATAAGATTTAAACTTGCTTGACAAATATGAACTTGAATAAACAAAAAAACGACACTCGGACTAACACATCCATTACATATTTTGTAAACAAACTTTCCCTGGTGTTTTACTTTTACCAAGATGGAAACTGTTTATCAAAATCACTTTATCAGCCGCTCCGGCGCCCCTGTGTGGATAGAAACTACATTCAATCTAGCAAACTGTTTCATATGGCGTTGCTTGTCCCATTCTAGGAAATGTCAACACGAATGCCTTACCCTCCAGTTTTTCTTTTCCAATTATTTGATGATCTGACATCAGTCAGTTGGTCTGGGTTAAAACAGACGTGACAGAGTGTGTTATTTTACATAGCTCAGTCACACATTCTAATCAAAGTGTAGATATCAGAGATATAAATGGCCTGGTGGACTCATCACCATTCAAATCTGTCCTATTTACACTTCCTTCCCACAGGTCAAGTTTCAAAGTTTCCCTGTGTCCCTGGGAGTTCTGTGAAACAACAAATATTGACTGGGGACTTGTCTACCAGCACTGCACACTTGATTTTTAACCCTCATTCTGGGTTTGTCGCTGGTCTCTCCGACAGGTCTCAGCAGAAGGACTGTGTCTCTGTCTGTCTCTGTAGAACTCCGGAGGGTCGGGCTCGGACTCGCATGCTGGAGAACATGAGGCCCCTGCTGTTTGTCCTGGGTCTCCTGCTGCTGCACCAGACCTGCTGCTATGAATTCATCGTGGAAGAACGGGACCCGGAGAAGGTTAGTCTGAGTTCCTGTTCCGCTGATGGGATTTAGTTGAACTAGGTGGTACAATGCTGTTGTTCTTTACAACTATTTGGATTAAGGGCATTGCTTTACAATGTTTTATTTTGAATGTCACTTCAGTTGCATGTTGATGTTATTTAAATGTGTGTTTTGTTTCATCAGTTAGGATTTGAGGATCAACATGGAAGACAAAGGGTGAGATGTTTTAGTTTGATTAGTTTGTTTTGTATCCGGTTGCTGAAGATGTAATTTTCCAACTCCTGTTTGGCATTATGTGCTGTGTGAGTCCCAATACAGGGTCAGCATTCTGTCACATTCAGAAGTGCAATACATATTAAAAACAGATTAAAATGACAGTGGTGATAACACAAGATTCATTTGAGGGTTTGGTCTCTGTGTTTCCAGAGGGCAACACTAACCAGTGAGGAGGAGGAAGACTTTCAGGTGAATCCTGCTGTTTGTTATTCAACCTCCCCTATGTGGCTGGGTCTAGTCTTATCTACTAATCAATGCTGCTGTTTGAACACTTTGTGACTGACAGGTTATTGACTTCATTCTGATGGTTCTCTAATCCACTTTTCTGTTTTAAAGGGTGATTTTAACCCTAATAAATCCTCACACGAATGAAGGTTTTTATTGAATTTGATGTTTTGCCTGATCAATATTCAAGTCAACAAATTATATAACACTAATTCTTACGTGTGTGTGGCATTTGTAAGGTTAAACCCCAATCCAAACTGATATCAGAATCACTTCCATGTAGCTTTTGTGCATGTTACTGAGTTAGCAGATTCAGTGCTTGAGTACACAGTGTACTGCTGTAGGTCTAAAGCTCATAACTTTGGTCCCTGGGTGATGACATCAGAGGTCAGTCTCTCATGCTGTGTTTGCGCCCACAGGCCGTCAAGGGTGATGACATCACAGTTAAAAGCTACAAGGTGGAGAGCAGAATTACGTCGCGCTTCGCCCACACCACGGTCAAAAGCTCCGTGGTCAATTCGGGGCCCAATGCCCAGAGCATCGCCTTTAACGTCCAGATCCCCAAAAGAGCTTTCATCACCAACTTCACCATGTAAGCACCCCTGAGCATACACCACAAAGCCTGGATCCACCAAACCAGTGGACAGACCCCTCCCCCTGTACACATGCATCAGACAGCTAACCTTCAGGCGTTAGCGGTCTTTCTAACATCTCTGGCTTGTATGTCTGTACGACCCTTGTGTTGCAGGAATGTGAACGGGATCACCTTTGTGGGCTCTGTGAAGGAGAAGGCTGTGGCACGCAACCTCTACGCCCAGGCCAGAGCCCGGGGGAAGGCCGCTGGCATCGTCAGGTACGTCCAGCAGCTCACAGAGCACTGCAGGCAGGGATGGAGCAATGGCTGTGTCCACCCATCCACTGACCAATGAGAGTGTCTCCATCGCCAGGAAAGGGGCGTGGTCAAGGCACGGTTGAGAAATCACTACGCCCTTCAAGAACGATCATGAATTAGCACATTTCCTCAAACAGTATCTTTGTTAGTTGCGGTGAGTAAACAGTGTGCTGGTTCTGCTGAATGACCATGTGATACCTCGTCTACGCAGGACGGATTCTCAGGACATGGAGACGTTCAAGACCGAAGTACACGTCCCCTCTGGCAGCAAGATCGAGTTTGAGCTGCACTACCAGGAAATGATGCACAGGAAGCTGGGGTTCTATGAGCACACTCTGCACCTGCACCCTGGACGACTGGTTCCTCAGTTTCAGGTGGGTGAGGGACCTTTGGTGTGTCTCTGTGTCTCTCTGTGTGTGTGTGTGTGTGTGTGTGTGTGACAAGGCTTAAATACTTAAATATGTTTCTCCATCACATCTCTGTCTGTACCAGGTTGATGTGTATATATTTGAGCCTAAAGGAATCGCCATGGTGGAGACACCCAACACACTGGGAGAACACTTTGCAGGCATAACCAAAGTCACCTCATCAAAAGACAAGGTAACATCATACACAAAGCATGGCTTGTGGCTGCACCTAGGTCTCAGCGCACGTCCTTTTGTGTCTTTGCGTGTTTTGTTTTGTTGTCAGTATTGTGTGTGTCCATGTTGGTATGTGTGTACATGTGTCCGTGTGTGTGTGTGATCAGGTTCATGTGGTGTTCAAGCCCACCCTGCAGCAACAGAGGAAGTGTGAGAACTGCACCACCAGTGCCATAGACGGCATCTTCACGGTCATGTACGACGTGGTGAGAGACAGCAATGCTGGAGAGCTCCAGGTATGACCCCAACTCAATCACAAACGTACTCCCTTTTCAAACACAAAGAGGTTTTGTGTTACGCTGATGATTACGCTCATGAATCATTTTGCTTTTTTGGTTATTTTATATTTGTCTTCCAGGTCTCAGATGGGCACTTTGTCCATTTCTTTGCCCCCAAAAATCTCTCCCCCCTCCCTAAAAACATTGTGTTTGTCATCGACGTCAGTGGGTCCATGTGGGGTGTGAAGATGAAGCAGGTTTGTGATGATAACCATGGAAACACTGTCATTGCACTTTGTACTTTGACTCATAAGTCACATCTGTCTGTCTGTCTCTTCCCCCTCCCCTTTTTGCCTTATGCTCTTACTGTTGAAGTTGTATATACAAAACAACACCCTCCTGTGGACATTAGGTAAAACTGCATTCAATTCCTCTCACCCTCTTCTCAGACAGTGGAAGCCATGCAGGCCATACTGGATGATATGACCATTGATGACCACTTTAGCATCATAGACTTCAACCATAATGTGAGATGCTGGAGCGAGGATCTTGTTCAAGGCAGCACCATTCAGGTGGATGAGGCTAAGAAGTACATCAAGAACATCAGACCCAACGGAGGTGAGAGAGAGATAGAGAGATAAAGAGATATAGAGAGAGACTGTGAGAAAGAGAGATAGAGAGATAAAGAGATATAGAGAGAGACTGTGAGAGAGAGAGATAGAGAGACAAAGAGATATAGAGAGAGACTGTGAGAAAGAGAGATAAAGAGATATAGAGAGAGACTGTGAGAAAGAGAGATAGAGAGATAAAGAGATATAGAGAGAGACTGTGAGAAAGAGAGATAGAGAGATAAAGAGATATAGAGAGAGACTGTGAGAAAGAGAGATAGAGAGATAAAGAGATATAGAGAGAGACTGTGAGAAAGAGAGATAGAGAGATAAAGTGATATAGAGAGAGACTGTGAGAAAGAGAGATAGAGAGATAAAGAGATATAGAGAGAGACTGTGAGAAAGAGAGATAGAGAGACAGACAGAGCAATGCGCCCTTGGGGGGAAAAAACATCAGCAAACTGAGGTAAAAATGATTCACTCTGATGATGGGAGGAAGAAGAAAAAGCGGAAGAGGAAATGGAGGGCGTGGTTGATTGTGTGTGAATGGCTGTCTGTGTCTCTGATTGGCTCTCGACATCTGACCCCAGGCACCAACATCAACGAGGCCTTGCTCAAGGCCATCCAGATGTTGGTGAAAGCGTCCAATCAGGGCGTGATCGACCCTCGTTCTGTATCCATGATCATCTTGGTGTCTGATGGAGATCCCACCGTGGGTGAGATGGACACTGCACATCACTTCCTGGCATCCTTTACCTTCTATACTGTACAGCTGGTATACTGGTACATAGTTGTCACTTCTCATGACACACTGACTAGCAAAGTGGACTTTGTATTTGTCCAGCTACAGCTTTTTTCTAACCCTATCCATGTGCTCTGAATGACCTGAATGATCATCTAACTCCAACCTCCCCCCATCCCTCTCTCTCTCTCTTTGTAGGGGAGATCAAGCTGAGCACCATCCAGAAGAACGTGAAGCGCGTGATGAAGGACGAGTTCTCCCTCTTCTCATTGGGCATCGGCTTCGACGTGGACTACGACTTCCTGGAACGGATCGCCATGGAGAACAGGGGCATGGCTCAGAGGATCTACGCCAGCCACGATGCCTCAGAGCAGCTGAGGGTACGACAGGGGTGGAACACCGGCCTCTCTTCAACCTCCTCAACCACTGTCTTCCCCAAATCTACCCAGGGGGCCTCCCCAGCTCCCTTGTTATACTAGCTACTCTCCCCTCTCCTCAGTTTTCTTAAAGGTCCACCTTCTCAACGTCTGCCATCTTCTCCACATCCTAGATTAGCCCTCTCTTGCTCACCCCTGTTCCTCCCTCTTCCCCCCCCCCCCCGCCCCCTCGGCCCTTCCTTCTCTCCTCGCCTCCAGAGCTTCTACAGCCAGGTGTCCTCCCCTCTCCTGAGGAAGATCACCGTCCAGTTTCAGGAGGAATCTGTCTCTGACGTCACCCACAACCACTTTGACAAGTTCTTCAGCGGCTCGGAGCTGGTGGTGGCAGGGAAGTTGCAGTCGTCCGATTCCTCCACACTGAAGAGCACCACCACCGCCTCAGCTGTGAGTACTACACACACACACACACACGCATGCACACGCACCCACACACACACACACACACACACATAGTCACAATCATGTACAAATACACACACCTACCCACACAAACACTCCATATCTCCAATCTCCATATACACTTACCCACACACAGACAAACCTGTTCTGTGCCCTCCTGGTCCTTCCAGGCGCGTCTGGATCTATCCCTGGAGACGGAGGCAGACTGCCTGGAGCTAGACTCTATTCTGGCCCAGCAGCAACACTCCTTCACAGGCTTTGCCAGGCAGATGTGGGCCTACATCACCGTAAACCAGCTACTGGCCGAAAGGTGAGCGAGAGTGGGAGCTTTGGTTAAAGCATTGTTTACAGGATCAACTGGTGCTGAGTCTATGTTCCTATGTAGGTCTCTGGCACCTACAGCAGTCAAGAAGAGGAAGATCACCCAGAGGATCCTGGCTCTGGCTGTGGAGCACCAGTTTGTCACCCCTCTCACTGCCCTACTGGTGGAGAGTGATGAGGCCAAGGAGAGGCTGCTGGCAGATTCCCCCAAGGACCCCAAACAGGGCTGCTGTTCAGGTGCCTGATAACAATTCTGAGGGATTCATTGCTTCTTTATTTTCATGTTTTTACCTTTGAGCTAACAAGTGTGTGTGTGTGTGTGTGTGTGTCCAGCCCTCCACCCTCATGGGGTGAACCCTGTGCAGCTAGTTCACAGCCTACCACCCTGGGTCCAGATGACCACAGTAGCACCCCCTAGCGAGTTGGAGGGAGTCCTACCTGAACACATCACCATCGGTAACACCCCCCCTCCTCACACACACACACACATACACACAACTTAAGGCATGCTTGTGTTGTGGATATTAACGTGAGTATCTATGACACAGTGGAGAATGATCCTCACTTCATCATCCACCTGCCCAAAAACAACATGGACGTCTGCTTCAACATTGATTCCCAGCCTGGACACATCCTCAACCTGGTGTCGGACCCTGGGACAGGTACCATTCTCATACATTACAACGGGTTTGTGTGTGTGTGTAGAAGGAAGGGGTCACATGACAGACCACTGTTCTGCCATAGGTGTCCTGATAAACGCCCAGCTGGTTGGCGCCAAAAAGATGGATAAGAACAAACAGAAAACCTACTTTGGCACTATCTCAGTGTTGGACAGTCTTGAGGGCATTAGAGTCGAAGTTAGCACGGACCACATCATCCTGACAGATGGACAGAACAACCAAACCTTCCCATGGGGCACCACTGCCAACGCCACTCAGGACAGGTAGTTCATGCCACCCACACACACACCAAAAGGTCCAACACAAGGGAGTCAGGTGGCTGAGCGGTTAGGGAATCGGGCTAGTAATCAGAAGGTCGCTGGTTCGATTCCCAGCCGTGCCAAATGACGTTGTGTCCTTGGGCAAGGCACTTCACCCTAGTGGCCTCGGGGTGAAAGTCCCTGTACTTATTGTAAGTCACTCTGGATAAGAGCGTCTGCTAAATGACTTAATGTATATGTAAGATGTGTAACTACACAAACGGTACACGTATATGTTTTAGGGTGAAGATTACCGTTGTGAAAGACTACCAGGTCTCTGTGACCATCAACGAGAGCATCTCTGTCATGATGATGCTTCATCGTGTGTGGAAGAAACATCCGATAAATGTGGACTTCCTTGGACTCTACCTACCCAACGACAACCAGTACTCCTCCCAGGCCCATGGTCTCATAGGTGGGCCTCCAGTCAGGCTCTTTCACGACACAGGCCTGGAACATCATGTCCACGTCATGCTTCAAGAACCAAGTCTTCTGACTGAACATTTTGTGTGTGTGTGTGTCCTCTCAGGTCAGTTTGCCCGAGAGCCTGCAGTGAAAGTGTACAACCTCCACCAGGGAGCTGACCCACTGAAGAAGGAAGCCACCATGGAGGTGAAGGGAAACAAGCTAGCTGTCACCAGGTAACAGTCTGTCCTCTTACACACATGCACACCCTACTCATAATGTGGACACTGGGCACATGGCATTTATGAGGAATCTAACATAGGGATTGTGTTGTGGTTTTAATGTGTGTATGTGTGTACAACAGGGGCTGGCAGAAAGACTACCGGCAGGATAGGAAGTATGGCTCAGATGTCTTCTGCTGGTTCATCCACAACAGTGGGAAAGGCTTCATCGACGGCCATTACACCAACTACATTGTCCCGGAGCTCGACAGCTTTCCCGTCACTCGGAGCAGCCAATAAGAGAGCTCACAGAGGGTCATGTGATCATGGAGTTGTTACTTGAGTTATAACATGCAACAATGTACTACTTATATGTTCATAGTACAATTTATTTTTTTGATATCAAGATAGACAATATTGCGAAGTTTAACAAATGTTCTGTCTAGAGAGAAAATTGAATTCTAACCAGTGTTTCAAATAATAGCAATAAGAGTTGTGCATCCGCTTCGTACAGGGTGAGAGGTGTTTCCAGATAATAGTATTATGTATCAACTGTAAAACTGAAGAATATAGTAATGGTTGCCATGAATACAGAAATTAGAATCATGCACTACAATCCAAATGTCCCTAATCATAGCATCGACTAACTGAGAGGTTACTTGTGTTTATTCAAGAACAATTATACATCATAATTATAGAACCACCTGAATATAAAATAAAAACAAGACTGAATATCATTGATCTGCCTGACTTAGGTCAAAAGAGTCAGCTTCAGGAGCTTTCTGGAATATGTACAGACTGGGGGGAGCCCCGGGGGAGGGACTCTGACACGGTAGAGCCTCTCAGCCTATAGGCTGCAAGGAGGTGGGAGGGGTTTACAGGGTTACGGGTCAGGCTATTTTGGAGAAATCCTCGTAGGCGATTCCATCCACCTTCTTTCCTTTCATGCGACCCTGGTTCGGAAAAAGAAACATCCATGAATCACCCAATACTCATTTAGAGACAGTTATCCATCTGCCATACACCAATGGAGGATCAGACACAGTAGGGGCATTAACACTCAGCGGCCATTTTGTGTCTTTTACCGAGTCCAGTATGAGGCTGGCGCTGAACTTCTTCACATCAATGGAGTTCAGCAGAGCCTCTGTGGCTCTGTAAGGTCCATTCAGGATCAGAACCCGTTTACCTGCAGGACACAAGAGATGAGGATAGGAGTGATCAGAGCTTTTTGATACATCTAGGCAGGTAGGCATAGACAACCCAAACGAGTCTAGAATACTATAAGACTTCTTTGTACATGGTGTCACTCCATGGTATCAGGTTACCTGGCGCAGGGATGACGGTCTCCAGGTGACTCTGGTCCAGTTTCAGTTTGTCCCCTGAGTTGATCATTTTCACTATGGCTGTGTATTTATCTTTCAGCTCCTATCGACACAGAAAACACCAACGTTACTTCACAAACATACCAAGATGTTCTCAGCAAATCAGGAAAGTAAAGGTGTTACCTTAATGACTCCTTTCTTTTTGTGGTACTTCTCCCCTAGTCTCTTGGTGACGATCTTGACCACAATCTCTGTGTGCAGCCAGTGGTCCATTCTGACAGATTGTTTCTTTTGTTCCTCCATCTGAACCCAACACGGCACAAAACAATCCAGCTGATTCAGATATACTATCCAGCAAAAACACAAACAGACATCTACACAACATAACAGCAGCACAAACTGGGTTATCTTTACTGTGGGTTCAGTCAGAAGGTCACACTACTGTACCTCCATAATCTCATCCAGAGCTGATTTCTTCTTCTTATCTCTGGAGTCTGAGCCGGAGGGCACATCTTTCCTCTTCCCAGAGGCTGCTGCTGCCTTTAGGGCACTAGGACCCAGGGCAGCGCTGATGGGACAACCAGAGAGTTAACTAACAAACAAAGACAGGCCTAGAGCTTCAAGCTTCTAGCAGTATTCTTATTCATCATGAGCTGGATTCAGCAGGCTTCGAACAAGCTACAGTACCTTGCTTTGGAGGGCCCAGCCACTGACGCACACGCACCCTTTGCCAGGTTGAAGGCAACTGAAAAGAACATTAATGAAGAGCACAATTGTAGCACTGAGGGGATACATGAAAAGGCTGTATCATTTCTTGTGAATGTTTCTAATAAGAAAATAACATGCCTTTCTCTTCTTCACCCTCTCTCTTCAGCTCAGTGAAAACAGGTTCTTCCTGGAATAGAAAAAGAAAGAAAAATCTGGATACTTGCATTCTTCTTATCTTATTCAAATCTATCGGAAACTAGCCTCTGATCCATCTGACTAGGGCTAGGCTGTCTAGCAGGCATAACCCCATAGACAGATCCCAGCAGGGAGTATACTTTGGCCTGTACTGTCCTCCTGTGCAGAGGGGGGCACTCACCTCTGGCTCTTTGCCCTCTCTGCCTCTGCGGACCTGGTCCTCGATGAACTTGGCGCTGCGCTCCTCGTCATCCAGGTCCTGCTTCTTCTTCCTCTCCAGCTCCTCCTGGCGACGGATGGTCTCGGGGTCACGGTCGATGTACGAGACGTACCAGCCTTTCGGGGTTTCGTCTACCTTACAGTACCCTGGGAGCGAAACACAGTGACGTTAGTGACCACAGCTGCACACGCACGGTGCTTACTTACTGGCAAACGCAAACACGATGCACTCTTTGGACAAAGTAGGAACTTACCTTCTTTCCCAAGCCACTTGGTGAAGTCGGTGAGTGTCTCCCATTGGGTGGAGTTCATATGGACGTGTTCCCTGTCACTGATGTACTCATTATAGACAATGTTGTTGTGCACACGCTTGGTACCTAGATAGAAAGATAGATAGAGATTGTTGATTGGTCTCATCGTTTCTTACCCATCAGCACATAATCAATAATCACTTTGTATTGTATGAGTACCAAAGCGTCTTCGGATCAGCTCCAGAAAGTCACTCTTGAACTCCCTAAGGATAAAACCGAGAACCATTAGAAGAGGACCGGTCGGCCTACAGTTTGAGACAACTCAAGGTATTGACGCACGGTTGTATTTGAGGTAGCAACACAAAGCATGTCAGACTCACTCAGAGAAATAGTCCATAAACTGGTTTGGATCCTCTGAAGCCAAAAGAAGTTGTCTCTGGTGAGACTCCGACATGCAGTGACACTTGAAACCATTCTGTGGACAAGCAGGATTCAAATACATATCTTAACAGTTAGCTCTATACGTAACAACTACAAATAGTTGACTAGGTTGCCATTCCATTATTTACAGATAGAATAAAGTTGATCAATTAGGCTATGTTACAATTTCTTAATTTAAGTTTGCGTGCGTGTACAGTGGCAGTGGCACATTTTCCTTACCTCGTCTCGACATTGTTTCTGACACATCTGGCAATACCATCTCAATTTTTGCAAACCTTTGGCTTTAATCCGGTTGCCGATGGCTTTAGGGCTGAGAAAATCTGCTTTGCCCATCTTAAAACAAAGTGTTTACATACAAAATAAGACAAAGGTCGTAATAATATAAGTAAAAACAAAATAACCGACAACACGTTCGAAAATTGTTGTGTCCCTTCGATCTCCTAATCGTGTGTGTACTTCGTCATCACTTTACGTGTAGGCGTGGACATTGAATGAACGCGAGTTTTCGTTGAAGTTGTGCCATTTCTTGCGCTTGCGCAGTCCTGTGTGTCTGACCTTCATAGAAGTAACCATGTTCGCCAGGACCAGCGCGTTGGTTTTCCTCCCACAATGGTAACCTTTTATTTTACGTATAACACACATTTGACAATATTAACATTTGTGCACCCTTTTTATGATAAAGGTTTATAGCATATCTGTAAATCCGCTGTTAGATCATTCGGGTCATTCATTGCAAGGGCGTGCTAACTGTAGGCCGCAGATTCCGAATGCGTCTATGCACTGTACAGTTCAGTGAATGGCCAAGTTGAGTCGGCTTGCTACTAATGCTAGCTAAATTGACATTTGCTAGCATATGTGTCATTGTACTTTCACAGTACTGTGGTATTGGGGACATTGTGTTCCTATACAAAATGTACACTGTTTGCATTTGTAATGCAGTCTGAAATGTCAAGTCAGTCAATACATGTTATATAATTTCATCTAGGCGTCGCAAACTAATCTGTGCTAAATCGCGTAGAAACGCCAGCTACTACTTAGCTGTTAGCTTACCTACCCCTGCCAGACACGGCTAGTCTCTAGCCTTAGCTATTCGTAACATTTTTTGATTATGACTGTTTACATGTAGTTGCACATTTCCGAGTTTGACAAGGCTGCAAAACAATATGTGGATTTGCAGCAATTATGTTATCAATGCATTGATTGGTTGCTGTGTATTTGCAGTGGGCAGGTCAGGAACATGGCCACCCTGAAGGACAGTAAGTGTTTTCTCTGCATACTACCTCTAAAGTGTAAACCATACTATTGTGTTCTGCTGTAATGCAGAGTACAATACATCAATATTACATACATAAAGAAAAATGCTTTTTGATTTTATTATCATACAGAGAGAAAGTCAAATCTACTCCCCATGTAAATGTAGTCATTCATATTTTCCATTTGTCTGTCAGTCACCATCAGGTTGAAGTCCATCAAGAATATCCAGAAGATCACCAAGTCCATGAAGATGGTGGCAGCTGCCAAGTACGCCCGTGCTGAGCGGCAGCTGAAGCCTGCCCGTGTCTACGGCACTGGTGCTCTCGGTACGTTGCTGGGACGTTTCTTTTACATTCTCCACATTACATCAATGAATTGCGTTCGAAGGGGCTGCATTTGACGATGCACGAGCCTTCAGATGATAGACGTTCTACATTCCAAGCACCTACATAGGTTCCAGTAGTAATCGCTACTGAAAGACATGAGGCTACGTTGGTCCGATTGGTGGTTTGCGGTGCCACAGTCTGTATTTCTGTCATTTTGAATAGTCATCGATGCCCGTGTGTGTGTGCGTTCCTTTCAGCCCTGTACGAGAAGGCTGACATCAAAGCCCCCGAGGAGAAGACAGGGAAGCACCTGATCATCGGCGTATCGTCTGACCGCGGGCTCTGCGGTGCTATCCACTCCAACGTGGGCAAGGCCATCAAGAGCGAGATCGCCAGTCTGACCAGCACGGGCAAAGATGTGATGGTGGTCAACGTTGGAGACAAGCTCAGGGCACTGCTGCAGAGGTAGCTAGTGGTTCTTTGGTGCTCTCTGACACTGGCCAAGAGATTCACCCGTCATGGTTTTCATTCCTTCGCTTTTATAAGTGTATATGCTTCAGCTGTCAGGAATTTCTCCTTGTTCAGCAGTTCAAGTGACCTCTTCACTTATTCTATTCAGTATTTTAGCAGAAAAACGATATTCGAAGATGCATTCAGATCAGTTGGTGGTGATGATTCTCTTTTCTACCTCCCAGGACCCACAACAAACACCTCCTCCTGAGCTGCAAGGAGGTGGGCCGCAAGCCCCCCACCTTCGCCGACGCTTCCATCATCGCGGCTGCGGTCCTCGACTGCGGCTACGAGTTCGACCAGGGCTCAGTTATCTTCAACAGATTCAGGTATTCGGGGGTTTCTCTAGTGAACAGACCTGTGTCGACCCAAGTTCCCTCCTTCTCACTTGCCAGTAGGAGGGTTTAAAGGCTTTATGGGATATCACTTGATTCAAATCCAGGCCCGGGAAGCGATTCCGTGTGGAGGCATGTCTGGTGTGACTCGTCAGCTCTGTAGGCTTCTGTGCTCTGATGTCATCCTCACACAGCCAATGAGAGCTATTGACCTTGTGACATGTCATGTGCTTCCCTCCCACAGGTCTGTCATCTCATACAAGACGGATGAGAAGCCCCTGTATTCCGTGGACACCATTGCTAACGCAGGTATGGAGTCAAACGCACCGCAGGCCAAACTGGTTTGAAAAGAAGCTAACCTGACCCCTCAGACCGTAGCAGGAGATGCTAACTGTGTCGTCTTGCTCTCCCCGCAGAGAGCATGGGCATCTATGATGACATCGATGCTGATGTGCTGAGAAACTACCAAGAGTTTGCCCTGGTCAACATCATCTACTATGGTCTGAAGGAGTCAACCACCAGTGAGCAGAGTGCCAGGATGACTGCCATGGACAGCGCCAGCAAGAATGCCTGTGAGACCTCCTTCCTCCTCCATCATCACTGCCTCTACTTGTGTCTCTTAAACAGACGATCCGTTTGGATTCGTTGTCTTCTCATGCCACATGTTCATAGGTCAACCTCCTGAATATTATGTTTCTGTGTCTCCGCCCCTGAAGCTGAGATGATTGACAAGCTGACCCTGACCTTCAACCGTACCAGACAGGCTGTCATCACCAAGGAGCTCATTGAGATCATCTCTGGAGCTGCTGCTCTGTAAGTCCTGCCCTCTTCTCTCCCGCACGCTTCTCTCTCGGCTCTCTCGCGGCACAATGACCCCCACAACGATCCCACTTTTGCAGTCACCCCACCCTACTAACACATGTAAAGTGAAAAATTACACAACTTCCCCTCAAGACCACGTCCTGTGATAGTATAGTCAACTGATATGTATATTGACATTTCAATGTCATTTATACCTCCCCTTCGTACCTCCCTGGTGATACCAGGAACTGAAGCATGTCTTTACAGAGAAGGTAACCATATCATAGGTAGATAGCTGTGATGCTGTGTGTGAGAGCTTCCATGGTGCTGGATGAGGCTAGCCCCCTGAATGTTGGCTTTGTCGTGTCCTAATGAAGTGCTGATGTTTGATCCTGTCAGCTCCAGCACCCTCTGGCCAGTGCTCTCAGCACCAAGCCCTGAACCTGCCCTCTCTTCCCCCAGATAAAGCGGTGAGATCCTCCTGTCATCCATCCATCTACAGCGGTCCTTGCGCCTCTGCTTCAAGTCCTTCAGACAGCTGTTGTCAAGAGTTTATGAACATTTGTGCTTCTATTTGTAAAATATTCAGAAAAATAAACCTCTTACAGAGAACTGTGATCCTTTCATGTGTCCTGTTAAGCTTTCCTCACAATAAATACTTGTTGTGACCCTAAAAGATGAGTGATGCCATGTTTGAAAGTAGGACCAGCCATTTATTTTTTATATTACCCTAGGCTGTCCTGAGGAAAGGGAATATATATTTCATAGGCACTGATAATACAGCTATAATCGGCTGTGTTTAAATCTCATCCCACAGCAGAGTGGGATGTGGAGCCACAAACAAGATCCTACAAGTAGACTGTCAAGTTAAAATAAAATAAAAAGCAGTTTTTACCACATGTATAAAAGCTGTGTGAAAGTGTACAGAACCCTATCTGAGAGGCTTCAGGGTCTCCCAGTGTTACTCCAGACAGGATGAAGCAGGGGGGCCTAACTACAGGGAGTGTGTCTGACAGAGATGAAACTCAGGATGTATTTCATCAGTTGTTCTTTGGAGTGTGTTTCCTGGAGGAAATCTAGCCTCCTGGTATTCAGTGTGCTACTGGGCAGACTTGAGTCCCCCACTGGACACACACACATTCTCCATTGGGTAGCATTAGCTCCTGGAGCTGGGGCTGTGAGGTCATCCGGAGGAGTTTCCTGATGCCTCCCAGTCCGACAGAGATGGTGGTTTAGGAGGGGCGCTGATGTGGCCTGAGAGGAGGCTGTTTGTGTGTGTGGGTGCACGGAAGCGTGTGTGTACATGAGGATGTGTGTGTGTGTGTGTGAGGTTGCAGTCCAGACTGGCAGGATGACTGTCAGGGAAGTTAACTGGGAGTGGAGCCAGGGCACAGCTGGGTGTCCCCCACCTCAACCACAATGCCCACCTTCTGTTCAACTGTCTGCAATTCCACCACAGACCACCAGTCTGCGCTGAATGATAAGAAATGTAATCTCGCTTGGGCTCTGATCTTGAGCTGGAGACCCAAGAATCTTTAATGAACATCCCTTAGCAGCTTATCACAAAGTTGTGTTAAAGATGGAATATTTTCCCTCAGTTGTCTTTTTATTAAATAATGTAATTAATTTCTGTTTCAGATGTTCCTGAGAAACACGTATGATGCTGCCAAACCTGGATGTGAGTTTCTCCTTGATGTTCTGTGTGTGCGTGTGTGCATGGGTGTGTGTGTGTGTGCATGAGTGTGTGTGTCCTGCAGGCCTTGTTTGTCTATTGTGTTAACGCTTGTTATTGTTTACTCCTGAGGGAAAGAGGAAATGATTGCATCGGAACACAGAAATTACAGTGATGCCAGTCTCTGATAAGCGTGTGGAGACCAGCCTGGCATCATTCCTCTCAGTCAGAGCTCAACGATCCCAGGTCACTCTGGAGCGCCGGCTTCTGGAGATCTCCAGTCTTTGGAATTCTAGTCCCAGATTAGGAATTTTCCGAGATCCAGGGCTTTGAGGTTTTGATTTAAATGTATGGAATCTCAAAGCTCCCCTCGAGTGGGGATCTGTTTTTTTGTAACTTTGTTTCCAGCAGCAAGATATTCATGTAGTTCACCGTGTGTTATCTTCCTCACATTACCAAGGCTTATGATTAACCTGTACGAGTGTGTGTGATGTGTGCTCTACGGTGAGCCCACGGTTCGGATGATAACGGAGGTGAACGGGGATGTCTGAATGTGTGTGTGCGTGTGTGCGTGTGTGTGTGGTGAAGTGAAGACACGAGAACATTGTGCAGGGTCCCTGTGCTCTGTATTAGCCTCACCTCGTTATCATTATCAACCTCCTCCATTGTGACACGACGGGCGGAAAATGATTAGAGGAACAGGTGACAATGGAGGAAGAGATTTGTGCCGTTACCCCGGGCGCTGTCACTGTCAGGTACAGCGGCATTACACTCAAAAGAAAAGCGAGAGAAGAAGAGGTGATGAATATAAAAGGGCTCTTTCTTATTTTAAAACATTCATGTCTTCCTCACAGAGTAGAATGGGGTTCATTGAAGCCAATTGACCCCCCCCCCCCCCATTCTCCTCTTCCCTTTCTCCTCCCCTACCCCATCGCTGGCTGGCAAAGAGGCAACTGTAGAAAGACAGTGAGCTTCAGAACTGGTGACACAGAGAGGAGAGACAAACACACGTTGTCATCTTTCTTCTCCTCTTGTCCTCTACCTCTCCTTCGTCTCCACCCATTTTCAACCCTTCTCTTTGGATTTCTCTTCTCTGTGCTCCTTTTCCTCTCCTCCTTCCCTCCACCCTGTTTCCACATCTCTCCTCTCTCCCCCTCTCCTCTCTCCCGCTCTCCCCCTCTCCTCTCTCCCGCTCTCCGAACCGGTAGATGGAGGGAGCGAGAGCGAGGGAACGATAAAGGGTGAGAGGACCAGGCAGTTTCCCACGACGATGGATAGTGCTGGTGCGTAAGTGTGTGTGCTCATCTCTGCGTGTGAGCGAGCCCCTTTGTGGGTGTACGTGTGCTTGTGTGACACTGACTCTGATGTAGTAATGCCAGAGTATTATCTCATTCACCCCCTTATCTCAATGCATCCCCCCCCCCCAGCCCTACACAAAGCTATCTGCTCCATGGACTTTTCTGACTATTTATGTAGGACAAGGTCAGAATCGTTTAAACTTGCAGCCTCTCTCGGCCCTGCAGATGAGATAGCTGGAGGAGGAGGGAGCGCCGATCGATTCCCGCCTCGCAGATTTATCCCTTTTCCCTTCCGCTTTTCACTTTCCCATCGCAGCTGCAATGGGGCCCCTAGCGGGATCCCCACCCCATCTGTCTCCTTAACGTGGCGGGAAGAAAGAAGACGTGGGGAACGTTTAAAATACAGTAGCACTCTTAAACGGGCCACTTTTCTCCCTCCCTCCCGTCCAGTCCAAATGAGAGAGCCATCACATCAATCTGGGACACTTGTGTTTCCATCGCTGGGCTATGTGAGGGCTGTTCAGGCACACTTTACACTGCCTGAGGAGGGACAGAAAGAGAGAGAGAGACAGAGAGAGAGAGAGAGAGAGAGAGGGGGGAAAGGTGAGGGAAATATCATTGGATGTTTGATAAACAAAGCAAGGCACTTTGTCAGGTTCTTACTCAGACCCTCATTGTGGATGGCCTGACTAGCATGAAGGTGTGCCTGCAACCCAGAGTTTTCCTTTAGACTGTGTGTGTGTGTGAGAGAGATCCCCATCACTCAGGGCTTGGGTTACTGTGTCCTGGCTTTATGATAGATGGCTCAGGCCAACCTCAGAGCCCCCAGTCTGAGCCACGGGAGAACTTGTCACAGCCAGTTTCCGCTCGCTCTGTCGGCTCCATCACAGTGTGAGTGTGAGTGTGTCTGGTGCATCACCGTTTGTGTGTGTGTGTGCGTGTCTGTGTGTGTGTGTCTGTGTGTGTGTGTGCGTCTGGGGTGGTGTGATGACCCCCCACTGCAACAGGATAGGTGGGTTAGGATGGACCCAGCTGTGTCTCCTTTGTGTACATGTGTGTGTGTGTGTGTGTGTATGTCTGAGTGTGTGAGTAGTGAGATGACCTGTGGCCTCTACTGCTGAGAGTGCTGGCCCCAGCCCCTTCCTGTCCAGACCACACGTCTAACCAGAACCCAATGTGTTTGCATCCAACTCCTCCATTTCATATTTCTTTCACTTGCTCTCACTCTGTCTGCCTGTCTGTCTGTCCCCCTGCCTGCCTGTCTGCCTTCCTGCCGACCTGTATGTCTGTCTGACTGACTTACCTGTCTGTCTGTATGAATGTCTATCCACCTGCATCTCCTTGGTACTTCTATTTCCACATTTTCCTCTTTTCTCTTCATGACACAACTTCCATTCATCCGATTTTCTCTGTAATACAGTCCAACTTTACATACATTACCCCTCAGAATGGGACGAGATTGGACAGTGATAGAAAGCACATGAACTTTACCTTGAGGAGACAAAAATAACAAGTGAAATCCTCCCCTTCTCCTCTCCTCTGTTCTCGGCTGCTTCCTACCGGTGTTTCCAGAGGACAGTGTTTTTCTGTGCTTCAGAGATTTAAACCCCAGAATGACAAGGAGTCAGGCAGATACTGGATCCGCTTGGAATTACAGATCAGACGCTTGAAACGATGTTTTAAATACCGGCTGCAGGGAGAATTCTGTGAAGGGTCTTATTTCATTGTTATTTCGGTGGTACAATATTTTTGTTAAAGAAATTGGTGGTAGGGGATATTTAAATGGGGTGTAGATACTGCCTGGGTGTGTTATTTTACCCTGAGACTTTTCGAAATCCGATTGTACTTTTAAATGTCCTCTTAGTATAAAAAAAGATAAAAATAGTATGTTTTTAATCAGGCACATTTCTGGTGGCGTGTGAGTGTATTGAATCCAGACGCGCACAGAAGACAATTATTTTTGAAGTGTGACTTCAACTACTCTCTAAGGCATTTCTCTAGAATACTGCAAAAAAAATTTCAGGTTGTTCATTTGATCAATAGTAGGAAAGGAAAGAATGTTCTCTTCCAGGAGTGTTTGTGTTAAGCTTTCACAGGCTGTAGTACCTTGTCTGGCCTGCTGGATGGTGCTGTTGCACCAGCGTTTCTTGCTGTAGATGAAGGTCCCTCAATTCCCGTCTTTGGCTGAGCTCTTTGTGTCTTGGCGTTTCATGATGGGATTCTCTGGAGAGCTGGGGATAGAGAGCAGGACTCATTCCCCCCTAACCTCATCCCTCTCTTTTTCTCCTTCTCTCTCCTACCCCCTCTCCTTGTTGGAATGCACCCCAACCTTGACGTATTGAGGATGAAAACGATGGTTCCGCATCCTAGGCCTGGTGCTTGAGAACATTAACTCTTGTTTTATGAGTCTGATAACTGGAAATTATAACGTTAAGCTAAATTTAGTGAGGGTGTATGTATAAGACTTTGTGTTGAGGCTGTGGTAATGGAGAAGGGAATCTTCTCACACACATGCGCACGCCTGCTGCACGCACACCCCCAACCACACCCCCCCAACCACACACACACACACCACTCATTATGGGGTTGTTTGTTTATGGAATCTGAGGGGAAAGTATGTAAAATGGGCCCAGGGGAGAAAGCATAGCCTGAGGTTTAAACTAGCCCCCTCACCCCACACACCACCTACTCACCCCTGGCTCACCCCACACACCACCTACTCACCCTTACTCCCCCCCCCCACACACCACCTACTCACCCTTACCTCCCCCCCCCACACACACCACCTACTTACCCCTGCCTCACCTCACCCCCCACACACACACACACACCATCCACTTACCCCTGCCTCCCCCCCCACACACACCATATACTTACCACTACCTAACCCTCACACCATCCACTTACCCCTGCCCCCCCCCCCACACACACACACACACCAACTACTTACTGCCCCTCTCACATAAACACACATTTCTTACTGTAAGACCCCCTTCACCCAACCTCTGTTCTGAACCTTTCCTCACAAACTCCATCTCCCCTGGCACTCCCCTTCCACCTCCTCTGGTACCTTCTCCCACTGTCTCCAGGGTTAGGGTTAGGGTCTTTGAGTTCCTATCCCTGGTTCCCTCCTATGGTCACATGTTGAAGGACATGCTCACCCAGCAGTGATGGCAGCACTTCTGATGATGTTAGTTTGCTTTCCTCTAAGTCTAATGGTTTTCCTAATGAACCTGACTTCCCCTTCAGTGTGTGTGTGTGTGTGTGTGTGTGTGTCATCGTGTGTCCCTGTCTAGCCACTCCTTACCCTGTTATAGGCCATGTTGTTCTACCAGCACATTAGTGGGTGTTTATTGTTTCGGGTGTGTGTGCTTGTGTGTAAATGTGCATGTGTGAGAGCATTGCTCCCAAATCAACAGAGCGTGTCATCACAGGAGAACATCTAGTAGATGGTTGTCTGGTGTGAGGGAAGCACATCACTACTATATGTGTGTGTGTGTGTGTGTGCTACAGGAACCTGTTACTGTGCCAACAGGCTTTGTTTTCAGTTATGCTGGATGTCTTCTTAGGAAAATGAGTTTGATTAGGAAGAGAAGAACATTGTTTACGTAGGGGAGAGTAGTGGAAGTGTGGTTGTTGTGAATGTGTTCAGACATTGTGTTTGTCTTGCCATCTGAGTGACTAAACATGTGGTTGCTGTGGTGTGTGGTGTGTGTGTTTGTTGGTTTGACACAACATTAAACCACACTCTCCACACAATGTGTATCACCCAAATAAACCAGAGTAGAGAAGACACCACCTTTCTCCCTCTCTCCTCCCTCCATTCTCTCTGCTTTCCACCCTGTCCCTTACTCTTTGATATCTCACTCTCTTGGGGAGGGGGGTCAGATGGCTGAGCGGTTAGGGAATCAGGCTATTAATCAGAGGGTTGCCGGTTCGATTCCCGGCATTGAAAAATGACATGATGTCCTTCGGCAAGGCACTTCACCCTACTTGCCTCGGATAATGTCCCTGTACTTACTGTATGTCGCTCTGGGGAAGAGCGTCTGCTAAATGACAACGTAATTTCCAATGTAAATTCTTATTCTTCTCTTCATCTCCATGTCCTTGTCTCTGTACCAGCACACCCTCTGGTGTTCCATGCTGACACTATGAAGTGGACTGGATTCATCCGTGTTTAAGAGATCCCTCCTCGGAGTTTGGGTGTGAGCAATGCTCAGTGTGTGTGACAGTGTCTGATAGACAGAAATTCATTTAAGGCTGTCATAAGACTGTTCCATTTGACTTCCATTTATTGTACCTGCTACCTGCCACCACAGTCCCAGCTTGGCAGCTTGTCCCAGAGACAGAGCGAGAGAGAGAGAGAGAGGACAGGCTAGGTTTTATAGAGAAACCTTCTCCCTGTGTGGGAACCAGAACCTGTGTCAGCAGTGTGTCCAAACTCCATGTACAGCGTTCTCTTAGACCACCCGTATGTTGGTCCAAATCACACAAACCTTTTCATTACCCTTCCCTGGCAACTGATTGACCTGCACCTCCTTTCCTCAATGTTAAATTTGGCCTCTGCGTGTATGTGTGTGTGTGTGTGTGTGTGTGTGTGTGTGTGTGTGGGTGTGTGTGTGGAGCCTATAGTAGTCTCTGACCAGCAAAGCATAACCAAGACCTTCATCAACCCCCTGCCTCCAGCAAACCAGGTCTCAACGATATGTGTGTGAGAAAGAAGAGGCCAGTGCATGTGTGTGTGACTAACTGTGAGAACTTTGATGGTGTGTTTGTATGTGTGTGTGTGCATGCATGTGTGTGTGTTGGTAGTTTTCCCATGATGTCATTGGAAGGCAGAAGTGAACTCCAACTGTGAGGTGTTTTGGAAACAGAAGTGTGTGTTATGTGTGTGTGTTTTCTAATGTTCTCTTTGACTATTATTACATGTGTTGTTTTTACTTTAGGCATCATACCATCTATTTGAAAGTAACAATTTTCTTCTGTGTGTGTGTTCTTCGAAAGCAGCCAGGCTAGCATGAATGCATGTCCAGCTACTGTTGTGGTCCATGGCCACTGTAGCCAGATGCTTTGTTTGTGTGCTGCTACACCACCAGCCCTTGTTATAACTAGACCCGTATGCTGGACGAAGCTCTGACTGAGGCCCATGTGAACCTGAGCTTCTACTTTTAACATGCCGCATCTTCAAACCTTATTTCTCCAGAGTGACAGCCATTTTGAGGGAGATCGTGTTTAAAAGCCTGTGACCATGGCCTGCCATTCCCGAGGTTGACGGGGTGTGGAAATATATAATTGCTTCCTGAAACGTAACTAGATGATGTGAATAATCAGGGAGAGAGCCTGGGATGCGACGCCCAGCTTCATGCTAGCCAGCCTGTGGAGTCCCTGGGTAGCCGTGCGTGCAGGGGTGCTATAGCGTGTGGTCGAGCCCAGGGAGAAGATGGGGTGTTGGGGATCTAGGAGTCTCCTGGTCCCCTGTGTTATCAGAGAAAAGGTCTGGAACAGGCTGGGGATGGAGGCCTGTCACAGCTAGGACCCTCTATACCACCCACACCAAGTGTCCATCAGATAGACACACACGACGACTCGTGTTTAGCTCGGTGTGTGTATGCATCGGAATGTGTGGGTGTGTGTGGATGGGGACAGTCTTTTGGGTGTGTTTCATTTTACAGTCACTTTAACGCTCCAATAGGCAAACAAAAGGGAGGGAAAAGTGAAATGATGAAGAAACGAAGGAGTGATGAAGATGAAGGGGGAACAGGACAATGGGAAGAGAGGTGGAGGGAGAGGAGGAGAAGAGTGACAGGATGAGGCTGTCTGGTGAATACCAACAGGGCGCTGAGGCTCTGCCCTCCAGCAGCAGGATCAGGAGGGAAACACAGCTCTGATGGACGCCCTGATAACACGCACACACACACACACACACACACACACACACACACACACACACACACACACACACACACACACACACACACACACACACACACACACACGTACAGACACACATGCAGACACCACCCACAGACACACATACACACATACACATGCAGATGTTCACACGAGCACATACAAACCCTCCCGCAAATCCACCCAGGAATCAAAGAGTGATGCTGGTGGGGGGAGCAGAGAGAGTGAGACAGAGCTGGTGTGAGAGAGAAATGTACCGCCAGGTGGGAGAAACAGGACATTGTTCAAGATGAGAAAGAATCATGGACGAGGTCCAGGGCACCATTCGGCAACATTGAACATCAACCAATGAAACCCCCCTCTCCATCCTGCACTTCCTGTCTGTCTCCCTGTCTCCCTCCACACCCCAGCCCTCCAGCCCTGCGCCCCTCCACTTCTCCATCTCTGCAGCCCTCCACCCCTCCACCGCTCTCTGCAGCCCTCCACCCCTCCACCCCTCCACCGCTCTCTGCAGCCCTCCACCCCTCCACCCCTCCACCGCTCTCTGCACCCCTCCACCCCTCCACCCCTCCACCGCTCTCTGCAGCCCTCCACCCCTCCACCCCTCCACCGCTCTCTGCAGACCCTCTCTCTCCCCCTCATATAAACCCAACTCACACTCTGGCTGTCTTACTGATCTTATCGATTATTTTTCATTTACTATGCTGAACTGGCCTCCCCATGTCATTAAAGAGCACACACACACACACACTTGCAATAGCACAGGCAAATTAGAAAAGGAGAAAAAGATGTGTTTGTAAATGTGTTGAAACGCTAGGTGGGCATGCTTTTCATATTGGTGGTATGTTTGGTTGTTTCTGTGTGTAAGAGTATGTGTGTGTGTTTTCTATAGCGTTTGTTTTATCTCCGATCTCAGAGCTGGGTCATGTGTTGTTGCTTCGAATTTCATCATCCCAGCTTCTTATCTGCTGTTTTCATACACAACCACAACCGTAATACTGTTATAACACACACACGCACACACCCCCCCCACCACACATACCACCACAGACACGATTACGGGCTGTTATACACTCCCACCGTAAGACAGAATCTGAAACGGAAGAGAAGGTAGATAGTGGATGTGACGATGGTGGAGAGTTCCAGGGGGATAAGGAGAGAGAGGGCTGCGTTCAGCGTTCAACGTTCAGTGTTGTTATTTTGACGTGACCAGACAACCGGTTTTGTGGCTCAGAGCTGCTGAGTATGTGAGGAATGAGACCCGCAGATGATCTGGGCCGATTACGTGTCTCTGACTGCTCTCTGTCTGCTTAGCGCTTGCCTGCGTCTCTCTCTCTCTCCTTCTCACTCTCTCCCTCTGTTTCTCATTGTCTCTGTGTCCGTCTTCTTTTCATCTGGTTCTGTTTTGTCTGCGGCGTATCGTGTGTGTGCGTCTGTGTGAGTGTGCGTGTTCGGTCGACTCTCATATCTCTCTGTGGGGCCCACAAGCCTGTGAGGGTGCCTGTGTACAGGTTGACCTAGAGCAGTTTCCAGGGGCAGGAAATCCCTATACTTACGCTCATTAGATAACCACATGGGTCATCCATGGGTCACAACAGGCCCGGGAAGTCTGGGACACCACTGGAGGAGAGCAGGACTGACACACACACACACACACACACACACATTCACACGCGCTTGTCTCAGACCTTACACGTCTGTCACTTAGCATGTGCATGTTTGTGTATCTTGCAGCGGTGTGAGGAGTTGTTTTTGTAGCCCTGGTAGCGGGTCATCGATGTGTGTGTGGGTGCGTTTGTCTGTAGGTGTATGTGTATATGTGCGTATGGCCAGAACATTGTGTCTGGTCGAGATGGGCAGTTGATTACCAACAATTGACTTCCTTTCCTTCAGTACAGCTGTAGTCAGAGCAGGTCCAGTTAACACATGCACGTTGTTTAACCCACCATCCCTGGCCCGTACGAGAGGGCAGCACATGGCAGAGCCCCGTCCAGGAAATACAGCCTGAACATCCTGCTTCCCATGGGCCTCTGTTTCGTAGTTTTTTGTGTGGTGCTCTTGTCTCTCACCGCATCTAACCTCTGGGAGCTATCCCTAACTCACAGCTCAGAAGCTGATTGGATGATGGCAGTAATGACTATAGGGCAAGTGTTGCTTGGGGCAGGGGAGCAGGGTGCGGGGGAAACGTAATGACTTCCAATTTTTGGAAAGGAAACGAGATGTAAATGAGGTAATTATAAGTCCTAATGGGCACAAACAACACTGACATTCTAGCCCCGGTAAGCGGGTGTATTTATAAACCATAATAACCTTAAGTGGGACTGGCTGAGGCGTCGTCAAGGGAATTAGAAGTGCCTGAAACAGCACAGCTCTTGTTGTTTTTGGGTGCTGCGTTTTAGAATGAACATGTTCCAATGTGAATGGGCTCCTCAGAGTGTGATGTTGAACCAAGCAGCTCAGACAGGAGCAGGGTGGCTGGAGCACAGGAGGCTGGAAGGTCATGTGGCAGGCCTGTTTGATCTCTCTCGTGAGGGGTAACCCCCCCCCCCCTCCCCCCCCCCCCCCCACACACACACACACACACACCTCCTAATGGGGATGGGACTGATGATGTGGTCCAGCCAAACCACATTGTCTAAGAGAAAACTTGTCAAGAATTGGAGAAATACCTTTTAGGGGGATTTGATTTCTTTTTTCTCCATTTCCTATTAGCTCTCCGGCTCAGTCTATAAAATGGTCCTTCTCCTCCGTTACCTGAGGATTAAAACAGAAGTACACTGTCCCAGAACCAGTGCACCAGTATGTCCAGGAGTAGACTGTCCCAGAACCAGTGCACCAGTATGTCCAGGAGTAGACTGTCCCCGCTGGAGCACCAGTTTGTTCTTGAATAGACTGTCCCAGACTGAACACCAGTGTGTCCCAGGAGTAGACTGTCCCAGACTGAGCATCAGTATGTCCAGGAGTACACTGTCCCAGACTGAGCACCAGTATGTCCAGGAGTAGACTGTCCCAGACTGAACACCAGTATGTCCAGGAGTAGACTGTCCCAGACTGAGCATCAGTATGTCCAGGAGTACACTGTCCCAGACTGAGCACCAGTATGTCCAGGAGTACACTGTCCCAGACTGAACACCAGTATGTCCAGGAGTAGACTGTCCCAGACTGAACACCAGTATGTCCAGGAGTACACTGTCCCAGACTGAACACCAGTATGTCCAGGAGTACACTGTCCCAGACTGAGCACCAGTATGTCCAGGAGTAGACTGTCCCAGACTGAACACCAGTATGTCCAGGAGTAGACTGTCCCAGACTGAGCATCAGTATGTCCAGGAGTAGACTGTCCCAGACTGAACACCAGTATGTCCAGGAGTAGACTGTCCCAGACTGAGCACCAGTATGTCCAGGAGTAGACTGTCCCAGACTGAACACCAGTATGTCCAGGCTCGGCAGAACAGGCTTCAGACCTCGGGTCAAGTTGGACTTGGCCAGTTCCGGTTCAAATCCAAACTGATGAACTGAAGTGGAAGTGGAGTACACTGTGTGGAGCCCAGTGAGACTGGGGCTCCGTGCTAGCTGTTAGGATTGTGCCTAGCGCTGCAGAAATGTGCTTCTGACAAAGTAAGCACAGGGGCTTTGGTGTTCAACCCGCCCCCCCCCCCCCCCCCCCCCCCCCATTTCCAATTTCCCTCTTAACACATTCATATTCCTCCTTCAGATTGGGCCAAGCACTTCCGCTGGTCCTGCAGACAGTGGGATTATTTTAGACTCACTTCTTTGGGGCGAGGGGGGGGGGGGGCAGAATCAGAGGTTGAGGGAGTCTCTACTAGAATGCCCTCTATGTACATTACTGTTTATTTTAATGTGGCATTCAGAAATGTGTAGAGAACAAGACAC